>NC_092215.1:57175717-57188052 GCF_043381705.1 Parasteatoda tepidariorum | reverse complement strand
TTTTTCAAGATGAGTAGGTTTTTGTGTTGTCATTTTCCTGGCTTCTTGAAATCATTAATAACATAAACTACATAGATTTATCTGAGTTATTTTAAGAAATCCTGCTGTTTTCTGCAGAATATAAACGTCTTAGGCCAAAATATTAAATTAAAGTAAAGTTATTGGCTATAAAATGGCGAATTTGTCATTATTCTGGCTGTCATTTTCCTGACTTATGAATGCCAGAACGTTGAAATGTTGCAAGAATTTTTTTTAACTGCTAATACTGTAAGGAGGGAAAGGAGTAAGGAGGGAAATATTAACCTAATACCAAGTTTATGTATGATTGTAATATGCTTGAGTGTAATCAAAGTTATTAATTTATCTAATGATTGATTATTATGTACAATTTTATTCCGTACATATCCGCAACAAAAAAGTTTCTGATTCTTCCTGCAGTGGATAAAAAGAATTAATTTAAGCAATTTATGGTCCATCTAACATAAAGGCCTAAGTTGAGTTACTTACTATTAACTTAAAATGACTATTTTTTAAACTTCTAAGCTAATATGTCATTTTCCTGGCATTCAAGATTTGGTGAATTTCTTTTTTTTTTTTTCTCGAGCAAATGTCAATAAACTACACTGCTGCCTGTAAGATATTAATAAGTGTAACTAAAGAATTATACAAAAAATAAATTTGATTATTTTGAAGACTTTAAATTCGAATAAATATATTTCTCCTCAAATATTTTGCTTCAATTAATGATTATTGTTATAGAGAAATATATTTCTCTCTCTCGAGACCTTGATTTTAAAAATTCATAGCTCGCGCTTGACTTGATGCCAAAAGTCACACAAAAATAAATAAATAATATAATAATGAAAAAGAATGAGAGATTGAATGCTGCCATATATAAATATTAACATTTATAATCAAATTTTGAAAAATATCAGATTCAAGATTCATTCCAATTTGAATTGTTATATGATATTAGGTTATCGCAATACATTGTTAAAAACTAAAATTATCTCTATTTTATTGTTTTTGATTGTGTTGCACAGTTTGTGTTCCTAAGATTAAACTTTTTTCCCCAAGTATAGTTGATTAAATTTTAAATCCAGCTGCTCGTTCTTTTCATTATGATTAACATCTGAACAAAATGTTCTTACATGAAATTAAAATAATTATATATTTTATTACCAATGATTTTTTTTTTTGTGAAAAATATTGGCTTTATTGCAGGGGGAGGGGGAGCCTCCTAGTGTAGTAAAAAACTGTTAGGTAATCCGCATTTGTATAATTTCAGCTCAAAAATTTTTATACAGTTAAAGTTGATTTATGACTCACTGAAGTAGAAACTATGTATTGTATAATCAAAGAAACTAATATGTAAGAAGAAACTAAATAATATTTATATTTATATACATAAAATTAAAATTAATTATATTTCTGAAACAAATGTTACTTTTAAAATGCGTTTTCATAATTGTGCTTTTAAATTACTCTTCAAAAGCTCTAAATTTCAAAATTGAGCGTTATTTATTTTCTTCATTTTGCATTAGAATCTATTTCTCCTTCTGTTAGTTGAAAATCATCTTCATTAAAAATCCTTTATCAAAATATACTACTTTTTGTTTTCTTTTTTCTTGTTAACTTTTCACTATTTTAATTAAATATATTAAATTTAAGAAATTCCTTTTTTCCTATTTATTAGAGTTTATAGGTTAACTTTTCACTTGTTATCATAACAGTAGACCAAGGAAAACTTTCAAGAGTTCATTGACTCCAAATAATTTTCAAATAAACGTAACATATAAGTACTAAAATGTATTCATGTTAATCGCACATCAGAATTGCTAACTAATTTTAATGAAGTATTTTTTTTTCTTTTTTGTACGAGTTATTTTTCATTATCAATGTTGTATAGTTGAATACCAAAGATACTACTAGATGGCAGCACTAGAATAAATTGATCTTTATGTTTAAGAATAATTTATTTGAATTTAAGTATACAAGAAATGACGTTATAAAATTTCTACAATTATTAGTTTTTTTTTAATGAACGAACAAATTAAGATAAAATAAAAAGTATTATCTATTTAAATTGAGTAATTATATATGTGTTTTATTTTTTCAAAAATTTATTTTTACAATTTAAATTATGGTTTATTATCTTGTTTTCCAGTTCTGATTTTAAACATTCCGATTGGTCAAATAAAAAAAAATCAATTTGTAGAAGTTAAATTTTAATAGATGACATTGTCCAATAATTTTTCAAAGGATAATTATACAGAACTAGCTACCTTTGGCAACCAGCTTGATCACCTTTCAAAATTATCTTGCACAACATATGAAGTTTAATCGAAACCAAGCACAGCACAATTGTGTTTAAATATTCTAATTCTACCACCTCTCCTCCGATCATAACACATTAATTAGTTTTTAACAACATATAAACCAGTTTTTTTCACGTTCTAATTGTTTCCAGTGTATTTACTCTCACGGAGGTACTAACCATCGCTTGTATAAGTTCGGGGCAATTCAGCTTAAAAGGCAAAAATATTAAAATTATTTCAATCTCTCACACCACCCTTAGAGTCATAACTTGAGTATATATATAAGCTCTTGTTGAAAAACCCCTAACCGCGTACGACGGCATTTCTGAACATGGGTTCCTATGCAATTTTGATTCTGATGATGTGCTTTAACTCCCCTAGAAGTTTGTCGTAACATTTACTCGACCCTTCTATTGTATATAACGTTTTTAAACATATATTTCGACCAAAAAAAAGGGGGAAGAAGAAAAGAAAAAACTGTAGCTTAAGGAGCAAAGGCAATTTCAGACCCCGTATTAAGCAAGATCAAATATTTGTATAAATTGAACAAACAATTTGTTCCCCAGTGAAATAAAATACTTCTATAGGGAAACATTGGAGGTTTCACCTGCTTTTCACAAAAATAACTTATATTATTACTATTTTTAGCTGAATTAAATCCTTACGTTGATAGCTTATAATGAATAGCATTATTTTACATTATTCTTCTTATTATTTTTTATTTGCTTAAATTATTATCTGAACTATTTTATGAATGATATAGGCAAGAGTATACAAACTGGTTCAAGTTTTTCTGTTCGAGGATAATTTGAACCACTGAAATTACGGAGTTGTTGATATCTATACAATGGTTAAATATAGATGTGAAAAAATGATACCGTCAATAACTTTGTTTAAAAAAATATCAAATATTTATTTACTGATAATGATAAACCTGAACTACTTTTTAAATGGTTTCATTTTGAATCTCTAAATCACTCGTTTTTTAGTCTTCTTCTTAGTAATTTGTAGTTTCTATTCTTTCTGACAAAAATATGTCAAAACAATCAATAGTTTCTGATAGGTAGTTAAATTAAATACAGTTGCCCGTTTTCAGACTTATACAGATTATACTTGTAAACTTCACAACTAGACTTACACTTGTTAAAACTTTTTAAAAATGGTGGAATTAATTTTAAAAAATGCACTTGTACAAAATATTGAAAAGGGACAAAACCATTATACGAAACGATTTCAATATCTCACAAGCACATATACAAATATTTTATGACAAAAAAAATATTCCATGAATATTCATGATCTAGGAAACTATTACAAGAGATACACTACAATAATTTACACAACCATTCAATTATGTTTTCATCCTTATTAAACAAATGTGGTTTTGAAACTTATGAATCAAAGCATAACTTAAACTTATTAGTTATTTATTTATCAATATAGTAATTAATTGCGCAAATCAACAATGTAACCTAAAATCCAAGATGTTATAATTTTTAAATCAAATAGCTATTAAATCGGTAATTCAACTCTGGACTTTTCTGACAGCTTGACTTATACTCGTTTAAAATTTTCACAAATGGAGGAATAAATTTAAAAACATTTGTACGAAATATTGAAATAGGGCAAGGCCATTATACTTAAAGATTTCAATATCTCACACACACATATGCAAACATTTTATGACAAACAGAGTATTTAATGAATATTTATGAACTAGGAAACTATTACGAATAGTACACTACAATAATTTGCACAGCCATTTAATTATGTTTTCATCTTAATTAAACAAATTTGGTTTTGAAACTAATAAATGAAAGGATAACGTACTAATCAATATAGCAATTCAATCAAATCAATAAATCAATCATAAGCTCAAAAATGTACAAAGGTGATGAATTAAGTTTGTCATAAGTTATAATTCAAATATTTGTCATAATATTTGAGTCATATTTTTGTTTTCGTAAAAATAAATGTTTGTCTAAATAATTTACAACAGATGAAAAATCATTTATCTTTACTTAATCTAAAGAACTTACTGGAGTCGTGTAAGTTTTTTCGACTCCAACTTCAATTATTGCGAAAATGTCTGCTCCTCAGTCTTTTGATTTCCATGTTTTTCCTACGTAATAAAGCTTAATCATTTTTTAATTGCCTTGTAAAAATTCTCTTTATTTTTAAATTCAACAAAGTTTTTGCAGTCATATTTATTGATAGAAATTTCAAATCATATTTAAAACAACATGACTGAGTGCTACTCTTAAAATATACTGGAATGAATTTAGCATATATAATTTAATTTAATTGTTACGCGTGAACTTATTTTATTCTAATGCAAGTATTTGAATATCAGAATATCTATTTAACCATTTTAAGCAGATAGGACACCGGTGTCCTTTTTATATATTTTCTTTCCTGACAATCTAATTACAAGCAAAAATATATTTTGGTGTTTTTTTTTTAATTATAAAAAAAAACATTCTAATAGTTACTAAAAAATGCTGTTAGATTATTGGAATTGTATTTGTATTAAAACATGAAATCCAAAAAAAGAAGTTTGAAATTTTTTTACATTCATATTCAAAAATAGATCTGTAGTTTATTTTGTAAATGAAGGAAAATTTAATGACGAATAACTATTTCTCTTAGATCTAAATAAGTGCAAAAATTAGTGTTTGGCAGTGAGCCGTGTTTGGAAGATTTTACTTTAAATGCAGTAAAATGCACTGGTGGTTCATACTGCATTTCATAACCATATTCAATAACTAAATATCATATTTTTCCCTAATTTTGACCAAATAAATACAGAATAATTAAAAGTATGAAAATTATGTTTAATAAAAATTCTGGTTAATAAAAATAAGGGTTAATTGTTAAACATATTAATAGTATTCGTTGCAATTATAAAGCTTTTATGAATTAGAGAGAAGTAACATTTTTAAGAATAGTTAAATTTATCTTAAAAATGTTTATTTTTGTTTGTAAATATTTTTTTCTTTCGAAAAAAAAATCGACATCTATGAAACTCTGCTAATTACTATTACCAGTTATATTCACCATTTGCGTATTATCAGGTATAAAATAAATAAATAAAATTTGTTTATAAGAATCCTCCCATTTGAAAGACTGCGATGACAGTAGCTTTACAACTTGGTGATTGAACCCAAATGCTGATTATTTAATGATGTGGAGAGAAAATCATGGGACAGATCATACGGAAAATCGTAATTAAAAAAGTGCCCCCATTTTCTGAGAAGTAAATATTAACACACACTTTTTAAGGCATCCCGTAAAAACTGCCTTTAATAATATTATTTTTGAAAGGTTCTGGGTTCAAATCCCGGGTAAGGTATGAGTGTTCTTTCATTCTCTGTACTATTTGTCCTTACTGTGGGAGCAAGGTAGGCTGACCCACCTAATACGGTGCCCCTGAAAGAGTGGCCATCAAATCTGCTCTGAATTGACGAAATGTTATCACAGGTGGGTATTGGAAATTAAAAAATAAAATAAGTATTATTATTTTTTATTTAGAAAACTTTTTAAAAAGTTTACACATTATGGATTGCAACATAACAAGAAAAAAACAGAAAAACTATCGAAATCACAATGAAGAATAGGTGTATAAAACCTGTTTGATAGCAGGTTGATTTTTCTTTCTAATAATCGTCTTTCAATAATCGTTTCTAATAATTGTTTAAACGTGGCAAAACAACCCTTAATAACCATGGTTAACAAACATCTGTACAAATATACTCAATTAGTTTTCAACATTTTCACAGCTAGTAAATTATTGTTGTCATGAAACAGTTCTGACACAAAAAATTGTTTTTAAATTCCATGCATTAATTCAGAAAAAAAAACACTTATTTAAGAAGGTGAAAAATATTTTTTGATAAGTATATAAGGTGCTCCGTAGAAACTGCTCTTTATATATTTACTACTCTTAATATTTTTAGAATATTTGACCAAATTATTTGAAAAATGTACACACATTTAGGGTTGCAAATTCATCTTTCAGTGAGGAAAAATATTGAAATTTTGCGAATTATTAATGAGGAAAACATCAAACAGGAATGAATACATCAAATCCTGTTTAATCGCTAAAGAATAGTTAGTGCTATTTTTAAGCATCATCTTTAAACTTTTGGAAGTTTTTAGTTTTTATTAAGATTGTGGTAGTATTTATGGAACAGCCTGTGTTACAGACACCGTTTAATAATAATTTCAGTTCATATTTAAAATCTAATTTCGATTTTTTTCAAGAAAAACCTATAAACATACATTATATTTTAAAAAAATTTCGTGTATCATTTACTTTATAAATTGCTATTTTAAATGATACAGAATTAAAAAGGTAGAAAAGATATGGATGACGCACGGAGCCTTTGGGGAGAACTCCAAATTCTTTCAAACTTTGAAATCGTTAATTGCCAACTTTTAGAACAATCCAGTTTCCATGCGGTGTCATTATTCTTTATTTAAAAATGATGTTTTTACCAATATTTTAAATAATAATTCTGTCAAAAAAATGGGATAGGAAAAAATAATATATTTAAGAATAATAAAATTTAATTCATGGTTTTTATTGAACTTTGTTTGATCGTGCTGCTAATTGGTTCCTTTTATGAAGATTCTCATTTTCAAATCTATAAATCTCATGTTTTTTTTTTTCAGTTGATAAGTTCGACGAAGTGTTGGAAAATATTTTGCATTGAAAATAAAAGTCTGTTTTCGAAACATTTTAATTCAACTCAAAATCGTTTGTTTAAAACAGCAAAAGATGACTCCACTATTCTTTGAAGATTGAAATAACTTTTTCAACGGGTTTTTGAACGGCAGTGCCAGAAAGAGCTCCAAAAGCTCCAAGTCAGGGAACGCATTGAATATTAAAAAAAGAAAGAAAAAATTATTTTACCGAATGAATTTTTAACACTCGTTTGACAAAAACTTTCAATGAAATTTAAGTATTTAAAAATTTATATTTTTATAAACAAAGAGACATGTTTTCCCATCTTACATTTAAATATCTATGTTCAGATAGATTTCAACAAATGGGCTGCTAATTTTCAAAACTTTACTGTAGAAAAGAGTGCAGGTTAAAAAAAGAATCTTACTTAAGTTTATATAACAGGGCATAAATTTTTTTCTTCTAGAGTTTCGGACTTTAGTTCGCATTTTTTCCTCGGGTGGTAATAGTAACCGAGTAATAGTAAACGCGTAATAGTAACTGTAAATCGTAAACGCAAATAAACTAAAGAAAAATAATTGAAATTTTTGAAATCATTTTAATGACTGAAAAATCCAATTTTCCATTATCAACAGTAATTGATAGCTCAGGGGATAAAGCGTTAGCCTTCGTGAACCGGTTTCGAATCCCAGAGATGTCTGGTCGATATGAATTCCGCCTCCAGTTTGCACCGACCACAGTGCTGTTGTAAAATATCCTCAGTGGTAGACGGATCATGGGTCCCCTTGCCGTCATTCTAACCATGGGATGTTTTCGTGGTTTTTCTCTCCATGTGCAGGTTAATTCCATCAAAAAGTCCTCCACGAGGGCAAATTTCTCCCAGTACTTGATCCAGGAGTTCCCTTGTCTTCCGGATTGGGTAAAAATTAGAAGGCTGCGGAGTCGTAAACCCAAAATTGGCTCGGCTGTTCAACGAGGGTTATAAAATAAAAATAACAGAAGTAATTACATGACGTGATATGACATGTTGCTGTGTTTCTTTGATTAAAGGGTTTAAGAGCGAAAGAAACTCTTCATTGCTGTTTCACCCTATTGGTATTATAAAATTTAAGGTTCAGAGAAATTTGAGTTTAGGTGAAGAAAGTTTAAATGCTAAAAAGAAATTTAAAAATATCAAAGTGCTAAAATTTATGCAGGATAACTTCTCCGTAATTCTACCATAATTTGATTGCATTTTAAAAATTTGAAACTTCACCGTTTATTCTATGTCCCTCTTACCTCATTTTTCTACACTTTAAAATTTTAAAATACTTGCGGAGGTGAATAAAAATTTTTCATGGAGGGTTTCTCCCGTGTTATAGTATCCTCTTAATATCCACATAGCAATCTGTTGAAGAAATTTTAATCTAAAACCAGAATCTTTGAGAAGAAAATTTTTTGTCCTGTCTTTGCATTTGCTATAAGAATTTTTAAAGAAAACCATAACCGTTTTCCTGTTATAAAATTTCAGGAAATTTAGTTTCCTGATTTAAGTCTGATTAAAATTCAGTTCAAATGGCATTTAACATTTTGCCGAACAAACGAATTGTATAAGTTAACCCACCGCACATTTTCTGATAGTTACAACTTACTATTGCTTAATCTCCACGATTTCTCCAATCGGCCGTGTTAAAATACCTTTTTGTAAAATGCATTGTTTTATGAAGTTATAATACCACTAACGAATTGGTGCAGTAATAGTGAAAAAATGTAAAATGTGCAAATTTTAGTAAATGCATCAAATACCTATTGGTCTATAAACTCTTTTTCTACTAATAGCACTTTTGAAACTTAACTAAAATTGCATTAAAATCTTTTCCATGAAATTAAATAGGGTATCTGCAAATTGCCTACATCATATCAGAACTTATAAATCTTATGTTTAAAATATAATCATCAATGTCACAAAAAAACTCCTAATATTTAATGAAAGCATTGTCCATAATAAGCATAGCGTTATAAACGTGGCTTAATAATTTTAAAAAAGAATTTTTCAAGACCTTTTTTTCTTCTTGATTCCCCGGTCTCACATCGGACTGATCATAAGATAAGGTTTACCAAAGTTATGCATCACTGGCAGCGGTCAGTAAACGGGTGGTTGACCTGTTTGATCAGCCTGCGAAGGAGCTAAGGGTGTGTGGTATAGGGTCTCTTTAATCCTTTGCACAGAATTTTCTTAACGCATTTTTCATGCTTTTGAAATTTTTTGTATTAATTTATATCAAAATAAACAAACAATATTACATTTAGCATTTTAATAATTTCTGGTTATGAAATACAACCTGAAACATCGGAGTCTTTTTCTGCGTTAAAGGTAAAACCTTCGAAACACGGCTCACTTCCAAACAATAATTTTTCAAATTTACACTTATTTGCAGTCATTTAGATCTAAACGAAGCAGCTGTTCATCATTGAAATTTCTTCAATTTACAAAATCAACTATTGATAAATTTTTGAATGTTGTTGTTGTTTTCGTGTCCATGGATCTTCAAATCACATCAAAGGTCTGAACTATTGCGGCCACCAGCTTCGGCTCCCCTTGACTGTAGAGAACAGCTCTAAGAATATCCTCAATTGGCACCCATCCCAATTTCAAAACATGTGTGGTGAGTGCGGAGCACTCGAAAATGTGTTATGGTGCCAACATGATATCCGGGCAGTTTCTGCAGGGAAGGTATGTCCTGGTCTTGTCCGGGAAAATTTTGATCCCTCTGAAATGATTGATCCTAAATCTTGCTATTATCGATGTCAAGGTTCTAGGGCAGTTGAAGTCAGTGATGAGTGACTTCTTAAAGGTGTGAGGTAGGAGTCTGTTTTTGGCCGCTGCATTTGCATCCGCAAGTGTGATGGTGTTACCCGGTTGATGGTCGTCACGGGCTTCTTTGACCAATTAGTCGGCACACTCATTGCCCTCGATGTTGATGTGTGCAGATATTCACTGAAGATGACATGATTTTCCCCCTACAATTCAGACTCTCAAGCAGTACATTTATGGCAGAAGTGATGTTCGCGTCACCTTTAATAATTGCTTCTAATGCCGATTTACAGTCAGAAAGGATTACTAGCCCGTCAGTGAGGGCTGAGACATTCGAGCCATTCAGGTAGAGAGTGACAGCTTCTTTGATCACTAAGAGCTCGCTGGTGAAATTTGAAGCTATCAGGCCTGTATTCCTTTTAAATTGGTAATTACTACCATCAGGAAGAAGAATGCCTGTTCCTCCTTTATTGAGGGATTTGTCTGACGAACAATCAGTGTAAGCAATTGCGCCTTGGGAAAACTTATCAATGGTTTCAAGGCTTTTTAGTTTAAGATCATTGGAGTCTTTGTGCAAGGTTGCGATAAGTTCAAGCTAATCCTTGTTTCTTTTGGTGGCTTTCTGGGAAAAAGGGGTTCTTGAAGAAAATTAAGGGTAGAATGTTCCATATTGATGCGACTTCTGATGTCACGATCAAGCTGGAGAGTCGAGGATCTTTCAAGTTTGGTTGAGCCTTTTCCATTTGTCGAAAACTCTTGTAGAAATATGATCCATGTTGTTACAACGGAGTCTATTGGTGAACTTGATGGTGGCAAGGTGACGTCTGTTCTCCTAGGGAGGTAGGCCACATTCTTGTTCAGCCTTATTATTATTGGTTGAGGAAGTTGCACCTATAATAATTTTAGATGCTCTGTGTTGAACTGAGTCCATTCTCGAAGATTCGGTGCCAGGATTCCAAATCGGGGTAGCATATTCAAGCACATAGTGCAATATGTGCTTTTTAGTGTAGTAGGTCTTGAACCCCATGTCGTTCCACATCGTTTTCTGAGAATGTTTAACTTTCTCAAGGCTTTGTTAGCAGTTTTTTCGATGTGCCTTGCGAAGCGAAGTTCGGAATCCAAGGTAACGCCGAGGTAAGTAGGGGAGTCAATCCTTTTGATCTGAGAATAGTTAATTTTTAAATCTAAATTAAAGGTGCTTCTGTGTTTTCTGTCAAACCAACACGCAGAAGTCCAACCTTTCTGAGGCTCTGGCAACTCTATTCCATGAATTGGGCAAATTTTTGATTATGAATGAAAAATAAACATTTTTACTTTTGGGATTTTATATTTTACTACATATAATAATTCTAATAAACTGACGGAATTTTTTTTGTAACTATTAGACTGTTAATTACCAAAAAAATACCAAAATATATTTTTGCTTGTAATTCGAGCCTTAGAAAAAAATGAAAGTGACTTTAAAAGGGTAGTTCGTAATAGTTTACTGAACTTTAAAAATAATGTAAGATTTAAAATTATAAATATTAGTTTCGTTTACCCCATTTGACATGAATAGCCAAATTGTTTTATATTGTGACTCAAGAAACTAAAAAAAAAGGGTAGTTTCTAGCTAGAATTTAGGTCGAATCGAATGATGAATTGACTTTGGATCATCGATTCCTGTTATTGATTAAAAATTAATTGAGCAGTTAAATAATATAGACTCACGCCGGGCACGTATGCATCGACGGTAATTCTTAAATTTTGCAGATATATTTTTTAAATTAATAGGAGTGATTACGTTCAAGTAAAAGATCGAAATTCCAGAATTTTTTATTATTTTCATTTTTTAATACCGTTAACACGGAAGCTTCTGCATCAATAAGTTGTTTCATTTTTAAGGAAAATTATATAAATACAGCTTTCTTCTAAGAAAATTCTGATTTTTCTTATCTAAACAGCTGGATTTTCTTGATGAACTCGATGAATAAAAATGCATTAGAACAATTAATTAAAGGAGACATCGCGATTTGCATCCAAGTAGCTACGAAACAAAAATTACGTAACTCAGTTAAGTTATTTATCATCATAGCGATTTATGATTAATGTTCGCATGATTTCTTACTTCACATGTTTTTTCGTATTATATTTTTTTGCTTTGCTATATACACATTGAGCTTATATCGCGAATCGTATCTCCGCGATTTAAAAACAAAACATCGCGATTCAAATTCACGTGATTTAAAAATCCAATATCTCGATTTGTAATCAGCGTTTTTAAAATTAAATATCATTATTGATATTCGTGCGATTTTAATATCAAGCATCAATTTCCGTATTTACGTTATTTAAAAATTACACATAGCAATCAGTATTCACGATCCGTAATCACATATCGCGATTCGTATTTACGAGATTTACAAATCCAGTATCATATTCACGGGATATTAGCCTGGAATTTTTTTTAAATATATCTGAAAAAGTCAGGATATATATATATATATATATATATAATACAAAAGTTATAAAAATACTTTTGTATTAATAAAAGCAT
>NC_092215.1:57163461-57174655 GCF_043381705.1 Parasteatoda tepidariorum | reverse complement strand
TACAATTCAAGAAATTCCAAAAAAAAAAAAAAATATTTAATGCGAATGCACTGTAAAAAGAATAGTAAATAAAAATTAGTGTATTTTCTACCAGAAATGGTACTTTACATGAAAGTGGTGTAGAGACCATTGTGAAAACTCTGAATTTGGTGTTGCAGAACTCTAAAAATTGTGTGAATGATAACTTTATTTCAAGTTAATACCGTAGAAAGTTTTGTTTTTCGGAGCTCCGTAAATTTAGTGTAGATAACTCTTTGTTCCTTCACTTCACTAGAAAATTGTTCTTTTTCACTACTTGGTGTAAAGCAGCTATCGCCACTTTTGGCAACACTAAAATTTATAATTATTGTAAAATAAGATAAGCATGAGAGTCAGTAAAGTTATTCTTACTACACAATATATTCATTTAAGATGTATACATTCACCAATTCTTAAAATAAAATTAGCTTGTAAATCAAACATACTCGTAGAACCGAGAAAATATATAGACGAATTACAAAGGATTGACAAAATCTAAGCAGACTTTATGAAGTCATTTAATGCACTGTAAAAAAAAATCGTGTGTCTGAACGCCAAAAATGGTTTAAACCATAGTGTTGTTTCATCTCTACACCAAAGCTAAGTTCTTGGTGTAATGAAATGCCTAGAATGTACTTTTACACTAATTGGTCTTAAGTAGCCACCTCCATCTTTATTATTTACAAGTGGTTTAAAAACTTCGATATTACTACTTTTAATATTTTTGCACTTACAAAATAATTAAAGTTTTGGCTAATTTTAGGTCTTAATATGGAGCTCATTAATCTAAACTTTTATATAGTAGATGATTATAAAAAAGGCCTTCTAAAGACCTTTCTCGGAAAACTCATTTCTGAAAATAAAAAAAATTAAAGGGTTATACATTTTTGTCATCCATTTTAGCATAATGTATGGCATCTGAAAGATATTTTGTTTTGACCTTTGAGGCATAGAAAGTTTGGTGCTGCAGAGTTTATAAATATTAAGCACAATTACAAGAATTCTTTATAGTATTCTCCAGTAATGAATGTTTTGGTTTTACAGTTGCCTAAAAACAGTTGCATAGCAACAATTTCGGTGTCATTAATATTTTATTTGGCCAGTTAATCATCTCAGTTTTTTTACTAATATTTGCTTATGACGTTACTTTAAAGCTTAGAAAATTTCAAATTAATACTTGATTCCATTTCTAAATCAAAAATTCATTTCAAAATTAAAATGTGATCCCAATACTTGGTCTAGGAGTTCCCTTGTCATCTGGATTAGGTTCAAAATTACATGGGTACGGAGTTGAACATTAATAGTCGTAAGCCCAAAAAATTAGGTCGGCAGTTCAACGACGGTTATAAAATAAAAATAAAATTGTCAAAACTAAAGAAGTAGTGCTCACGTAGTGTTCGCCTTACTTCTATTTTATATTGTGCCTCCAATTTTGTACTTAAAATACGTCAGTTTTGTACTACCTCAAGTAAACATCAAGGCTAGACTGAAAGGTTTTTGGTTACCTATCATGTATTTCATTTATCTTCGGTAGGTTTTGGACTAATTATGCTTTAAAGGTCAATCCACTCCCACTAAATATTTAAGTTTAACAAGGTGCATTCATTTTGTAGATATCTTTGTTTTTTCTCATCCCTCAAATTAAAATGTCTTAGATTGTGAGCCTTCCCTTTGTTTTAAATTTTACTCGGCCTAATTTAAACTAAATTGTGTGAACTTTTCCCCTTAGATACCTAATTGTTCACCCTTATTTGATGGGTCATAAGCATAATCAGGTAAATCTTATCTTTCTAGCTTTAAATTACAGTTGAAGCTGAAACAATCCAATTTTTTTTTAAAAATGTATTTTTTTTAATATGCATGTTTTAGTTTTATTATTCTATCGTTATTTTTTTTTGTATAAAGCAGATAATTTGTCAATTAGGAAAAAAGAAACATGTTTTTTTTCGTATAAAAACTGCATCGCACAATCATTGTTGTCATTGACTAAAACAGTAGAGTAAAATTATGAAGTGACTGAATTTCGAGATTTTATAGCAATCTATGGTTTAAATTTACCAAACGATAATTGCCCACAAAAGTTGAAGCGTTTAATTATTTCACTCGTCAAAAACTAGACGAATGTAATGTAAAATTATTTCTAAAATAGATATTTCATCATTATTTTTTTCCCGATTTTCGTTCTTTTTTTTTTTTAATATTTCGACATGAATATCTATAAATAATCAAGGCTTAACTTTAAGATTTATTTTTTACCCTTTTAGCTGATAATTTCTTGGCAAATTCAAAATGTTAATTTTTTTGGATTAATCTTCAAAACATTGCACAGAAAGAAGATATTCGACAATTAAGCAACACAAAAAGACACCAATGTTAAATGTAACCCTTTTCAAAAATGACATCAACAGAAATTATTATTACACTTTATCTTCATATGGAAACGCACGGCTACGATTATTTTTTGAAATAATAGCCAGCAGGTTTATGTGGTTTTTGAAATAATAGTCTTTCCAAATATTAGCCAATGTTATCAATATTCAACAAGAGCTACCATGAATCTAAGCAACATGCTGTGCTCAAACTAGTAACTAAGTTTTAACTTGATTGGTTTAATTGAACAACTTGAAGTAAAATACTTGAGTCTGCAAATGATTTCAGGGTGCGATAATGCGAAAATGGGTGCGTTAAATTTTTTATTCAATAAGTTTGCTGCAACTTTCGAAGTATCATCATATGAATATCATCTCATGCTTGATGTTGAATGACTAAAAAATTGCATGACACATTTTTTTTTTCAAAAAATCAAAAATTTTGTTAAAAAAAGCAAAAATTTATAAATCCATTAACTCGCCTCACATCGAAGATATCCGAGAGCGATTGAGACTCTTTCTACGACGAGCTGGACTAGCTACTAAATTGTGGAGAATATTTAGCGACGACAAGCAATAGAGGCTAGACGGCTTCAAGATAAAACCTAAAAAGTATGAGAGATTTTCTAAACTAATAAGTTTTGACAAGGTTAAAGTAACAAATATGCAGCTTATTTAAATATCTTAATTCCAGTCGAATTTTCCATGAAATATTATTTTTCAATCATCGATGTAACAGAAGCAATTTATCCAATGCTTTTATGCCGTTCATAATTAAATTCTTCACTGTTTCTATAATGTTTTAATATCTTTGATTTGAATTTTGCTTCACGTATCAATTTTTTACGAAAAGGAACTTTTGAAACTCGTAAAATATTTGAAAATATTGATATCACACAAAGCTTTTTATGGATTATAGTAGATAATTTGATAATTTTCAGGTTATCTTAAAAATATTGAAACAAACTTTATGGTAAAGTAAAGCATATCAAGAAGATGGAAAATTGTAAGACCTAAAATGTCGTTCAGCATCGCTATATGACATTTCGCGGCAATGTGTCGATGCTGCTCCATTACGCTCATTTGATAACCCAACTGGCTATCCCCTTTTATCCCTGATATTACTTGCCTGTCATTTATTTGCATTTCTGTTTCTATCGCACATTCTGCATTTCAACACTAAAAAAGATGCTTCAATATAAGCATCAAGCTTGTTGTTAGAGTCCAAATGATCGTATATTTAATTTATGAGATATTGTTTCTACCAATTTTTACTGCTAAGGGCCAAGTCCAGCTGATTTATTGGGCCTAGATATCTTTTTGTTGAGAGCTCGTGAATCACTTGTATATGGAGTCAAGTCAGATATAAATCTCATAGCAATACTTGATTGTGCTGCTGTTGCTCAAATCATAAAAACCGCTGTGTTCAGTCGTGTCCAACTATCAATTGACGATCGAAATAGGCGATAGGTGATGCAGAGTAGAACTCTCTATCTATAGCAGCATTCTTTCACCCGGAGCGGTCGAACAGTCATAGAAGAAGGGATTACGCAATTTTTTGCCTTAATTTTCAAATGGATTAAAAAAATTTAAGTTAAGAAACTATATGGAGAGGAAAACTGCAATTAACATAGTTCTTAAAGTAAGCATCGTTGAAATTTTAGAAAATATTTTTGACAATTATATACAAAAAATGTTTTGAAGGGGGAAAATATCGTAGGTACATTCCAACTCAGAGGAGGAGAGAGAAGGGGGAAGACATGGAACTGGTCTTCTCCCCAGGTGGCGTGTTGCCTCATTCACACAAGCCGGTTTTCCTTACTTACGCAAACGTCATTGCTTGAAATCGGCTTTAATTGCCAGAGCAATTACAAGCATTACAAGTCGCCTTAGCGCATTATGGATGGTTGACTGCTTAAAGCACAGATGGCGCTAGGGGTTAAAATTCCTCGTAAGGTTACTACTTTCGATTGATTTTTACGCTTGAGAAAGCACGTCATCCAATATTATTATACTTGTAATGTTTACCATTAACACTAAGAAGCAAAATACAAATAAATTTTGAAGACTCCACAAGCATGTTATGATGTTACCTCAAAAATAACAAACAGCAATATTTTACACAAATGTAGGCAAATAAGACATAAAACAGAAAACAATGTAAATCTTACAGTTATTTATGTTGTGATATTAATTTTCTTCGGCTCACCACATGTTAGAATTTGTGAATAATCGAAAACTTTTATAAATAGTAAAATTTGAACAAAAATCACAATAATAAACTAAGCACAATATAAGGGAAGTTTTCTAAATTTCTTTCGGTTTTAAGAAGCTTATTATAGTTTACATTCAGTCAACAATCTGAATTCTTTTCCCCAATTCTTTCACGTGGTTCGAGAAACTTCTCAACTCTTGCTCGCCTACTTTTGAAACTGTGTTTGGAAGTGTTCTTGTCTTTGTTTCAATTGCTTAAAAATTTGGGATATATTTTTCAGAAATGGAACAAACTAAGGTGAAGAGAAAACTAAAATATTAATAAATAGAGTTATAAGTATTAACAATCTTGTACAAATGAGGGAAAAGAAATAGTCATTCTCATTAGTAATAAATAAAATAATTGGCACTTTCTCTGTTAACGTTTATTTTTCTTTCTGTACTTATGGAACAAATTTTAATATTTCAATTTAAAAAGCTCTAACATTTGCATATTTGACGATTCTTACAAACTATTAAAAGAATTTCGATTAATAGAATATCAATAGACAGCATTTAATAATAATGAACATAAACTATAATTAACCAAAATTAGACCAAGAAACAATAAACAGACGAATTAATTCCATGCATCTGCCAGCCACTGGAATCATGAATAAGATGGTAAGAAGAGTCCTCTAAATGGATATTTTATCAACGCGAATAGAAACCTCCAAAACTCCCTCAATTTCTAAAACAGCGTTGAAACAAGGTTTTTATGTGAATGGGACTAATTTTCTGTTGGCACTGGGGAAAACTTAGGGCATCTGTTTTAATTTAATAAACTGTATTTCATTTAATTTTATAACCGTCGTTGAACAGCCAACCCAATTTCTCGGGTTTACGACTACCATAGTTCAACTCCGTAGCCTTTTAATTTTGAACCCAATCAAGAAGACAAGAGAACTCCTGGATCAAGTATTGGGAGAAATTTACCTTCGTGGAGGGATTTTTGATGGAACTAGCCCGCATTTGCGTTAATGAAGAGGAAAACCACGAAAACCTCCCACGGTTATCCTGACGGCAAGGTGACTCTAACCCATGATCCGTCTACCACTGAGGATATTTTACGTCAGTACTGTGGTCAGTGAAAGCCGGGTGCGGAATTCAAATCGAGCAGTAATCGCTTGGATTTGAACCCGGTTCACCTCATTGGAAGGCGAACACTCGATCCCCTGAGCGACCACGGCTCTGTAAACTGTATTAATTTAGTTGGTCATTTACACTCATTGATATATAATAAAGATTTATTTTCAATTAATCATTCTCATGTGTCCTATCAGATTGTTCTGCCTTTTATATCCCTGGCGTTCAGGGTTGCTATGCAATTGTTTATGATGTACCCTGAAAATTTGTTGCTACATTTTTGATAAATCCCTAATAATCCCGTAAAGGGGAGAATATCGGATGAATAATATCTGAGGAATCCATGGGTTTAATTAAAAAAAGATGTTTTGCTGGAAAACTAAATTGAAATTGGTGTGTTTTGCGTGTTATACGACTCTACTATCGGCTATTACTCAGTCGAAACTTCTATTTCTTTGTCATATTGCTTTTACTGAAACAAATACATTTTTCGAAAAAAAATTGTTTAATGAAATATGAAAAAAAATTCCGCTACTCATTAAAAATGACTATATTTGAGCTAAAACTATAAAAAAAAGAAGAAATTAAGTTTTGGTATGGTTGTTAACATCACACTATATCTACACTAATAGGTTATTCACGACGGATTCAACTTTAATGATGATCTGAGCTAAATTAGATTGGAGGACGCAGGATGATAGTCATAACCCGGCCTCCGCACCACGCTCACCAACCTCCCAATCTTGTGTAAACTTTTTCAGCTTTAAAACCAGCATTACATTAGAGTGGATTCCTTATGGGATATAGTACAATTCAATCAAACAAACTACTTTTAGCTCGGAGAATCTTCCCTAAGGCATGATAAAGGAAGCCACTGCACCATTTCTTTAAATTTAATTTTTAGAATATCTTAATCAGAAATAAAAAAAGAACAAAAAGGAACAAATTGGTTTTAAAACCAGCCTCGAAAAGAAAGCGTTAATTGGAAGTTAAACATAATTTTTTTATGTTGCGGTTGTTTCTAATAGAATTCGAACAAACCAAGCTCACATGCTATTGACCTTGTGAATTAAATCATTTAAGCAACAAGACAAGAGAGCAACGCTTAAATGAAATTTCGACGTATCTCAGAACCCCTGGATAGATGGCAGCACCACCCATTTGTGAGGCCACTTTTTCAATTTAGCCGACCACATGGCTTTAGAATTCCACAGATTTTACGAGCACGTATACCGTACGTACTCATTGGGGCTTAGTGGCTTTGAGGATCGAATCCCGGCCCCATCGGATGCTCTAACCAGTAGGCTACCGCAGACAATATTTTCGTATAATATATATATTATAGAGAGAGTTTCATTTCAATTTTTTTTTTCAAAAAATAAAATAAAATAAGATAAAATAAAATAATAAAGTAAAATAAGAAATTTTCAAACATTTTTAATAAAGTGATCTACTACATGAATCGAACTCCAAGCGTCTCGAACTCCTAGCCAAGAGGCACAATCAGTGCGCAAAATTAAAAAAAACGGAAATAACTGTTGATCTAATGATTGGCTCTTCACGTTCTAGGACTCAATCTTAATTGCTCGAGGGGGTGACCTCAAATATGCTAATTAATTAATGCAGACAATATTTTAAGTTACAAAATCAGAAACAAAAAGCGTATTTTATTTGAATAAACATACCCTTTTTTCAACGGATTCTAGAACAGTTCGTCGAAACAGTTGTCAGAACAGTTCAAGAAATAGTTCATAGTAGGGTTCAGTAGTTTAATGAAAAAAGTTAGCTGAATTACAGACTTTAAGACAAGCATTGCATGACACATTCATAATGTCACTCAGATGTAATCTTATTAAACCGTTTATCGGTTTCAATTTCTGGTAGAAAATGGTGGACAACATATCAACTGGACGACATATTGACATTTCGACTTTCACATGATATCGAGTATATCTTATGGAAGTTTCACACTTATTAAACGCTATATTCATAGTTAATTATTTGTCAGTTTTTGCCATCACTGCAATTAAAAATCTCTTTCCCTGTTTCACTTTATTGGCTGGATTAAAAACTATTTTTTTCTTTTTCCTTATATATATAAGATACGAAATGTCAAATTTTAAGTATGTCGGTTTGCTAATTCTATAATATTCACCATGTAGTATCACTTAAAGAGAGGCTTAAAAATGACAATTTCTTGATATTCTAATGTTGCAGTAAGATCCCAAATGACGATATTTAGTGCAGCGTTCCTAAAAGGTGTTCCGCAGAGTCCTGGAAAGAGGGAAAAAAGACATTTCCATGAGTATTCTATTTACGCATAATACATTAGCATTTCTCATCGAAATTCAAAATAAAATAACCAAATTCATAAAATGCATTCTAACAGTTTAAAACATTTATTTTTTATAAACCATTTTTCAAATTAGTTAAATTAATTTGACTTATACACATGCTAAAAATTACTAGACAAGAAGCCGCTACAGACTTATGAATTCAACTATCAAATATAAAACCCAATTTTTAGATTTATTGGTGAATTAATGAATAAATTTTGTTCTTCACGTTAAATATTTCCTATTAAATTTGAAGTTTTTCTCCTTTTTTACCATATTTTCAGCTGTTAATGAACTTTTTTTAAAGATGGGGCAGTAATAAGAGAAGTTTTTTTTTTTTAGGGTTCCGTAACCAGAAAAATATGGGCACCGTTGGTCTAGGGCAGTGATTCCTAATTAGTGCTCCGAAGAATCCTAGGGTGCAGCTCTTTTTTAGGATTTTGATATCGTGTATCGTATCTAAATTTCAACCCAAAAACCGATTATTAGGATCTAATTTTTGTCTCAATTCCTCTTTACTTGTTAAGTTTGGAAAACTACTGATCTATGCCTGTACTGAAAATCTTCATATCGAGCTGTATTGACTTAATGATTTCGCTATATAGTAAACTAAACTGTCTACGGCAGGGATGGCGAACCAGTGGCACGCGTGCCAATTATGGCACGTGACACAATATTTTGGGCACACCACCGATCGCAATTGTTATTGCACTATGAATTGTTATTACACAAATGTTATTACATTATAAAGAATATGTAACAATTAAATTAAAATTCACAAAAACAAACAAAATAATAAACAACTATTAATAAAAAAATAACAATTAATGCTAAAAAAACAATTAATAACCATAAAAAACAAGTTAACAATAAGTAACTAGCAAAAAAAATTAACAGTCTTGCTTAAACTAACATCTTACAACCTAATATAAGTTATTTGTCATCTAATCTGCAGCAACAGAAGTCACACTGATGTTACTTTAAGTTGAATTACGCCTATAACTGAGACATTGCAAAATGTATTTTTTTTTCAATGTAAATAGTTTTGAGTTGATAGTATTTAGTATTATTATTTTCCCAATAATCACGAAGTCAAAATTATTTGACAGCACGTCTATGACATCATTAAACAATTTTTCAGAAAAAATGGCACGGTGGTGTATAAAGGTTCACCACCCCTGGTCTACGGCTTCTTACATTTTTTTCTTTTTTTCACTCATAATTTATCATGTCATTAAAATTTCTTCTCCCTTCGCTTTAAATGAAAAAAAGAGCCGTATTTTTATTCCATTTTTATATCTATCCCTGAATGCCGTAATTTAAATTTTTACGGTGAAAACATACAAGAAAAAAAAAAGGTTCTCAACATAAAAAAAACTATCCTAAAAGACTTGAGAGACTTTATTTTGATAGAATGAACTTTAGGTACAAACAAAATTTAGTCAGCTTTGCTTGAACGTCATTGGTTTCGATGCGAGGAAATATAACATGAATTACCAAAAAAGATTGATGACTAAAATATTAACATAAATTCCAAAATCATGCTTTTAGGGTCAATAACTTAGATAAAGAGCCAAAAGCACTACTTTCCATAACCGTGAAATTTGTCATTTTTGTAGACCTATGTACATATAAAGTACATATACAGTCCCTGGCTGGAATATTAGACACGAGATTCTATGTAAAATCTTAATTATCTGGTAACAGCTTTATTGTTTAGACGCGACTGAAACCGGTTTGCACGTTCGTGTTTTCGTTGCTTAAATTAGACAATATATAATTTAAATATGAAGATTGGATAAATTAGAAGAATATTTATTATATCAGGTATTATATTGTAATGATTAGACGTGTTTTAATAATTACATGGTTTTGCACGAGTTTATATGCAATACTTAAATTTCAATACGTCTATATGCAATATTTAAACATACATGTAATGGGTTTTTATTCAGATTTTTTACATATTTCCTATTTGTATTTATTTTTAAGGTATTGCGTTACAATGTTTACCAATTGATACACGAATGTAAACAAGTGCAAACTGTAAGAGTTAAATAAATTTTATTAATTTGGTGCGCATAAGATAAGTTATTTGTGAATTATAATTAATAGATTGAAATATTTGGTATATGTACCAGTAATTGGATATAGTCATGATTAAAAAACAGTCAAATGATTGAAACGTCGTGATAAATATAATTAAGGCCGAAATATATAAAAGGGTAATTAAATTAAATTAAAGGGGAATGTGATCGTTAAGGAAAGTGGTTGTACAATGCTATTGTGGGATAACAATAACCCAAGGGCGCCGGCAGCGGGGTGCAAGGGGGTGCACTTGCACCCCCCTGCCTTTTTTTAAACAATTAAAGAGATACAGAAAAATAAATTTGTAATAAATTTTTCTATTAAACATATTTTTATTGAAAAACAAATAATTTAGTAATTATTGATGCATAACAATTAAAATTTTATTTAATCAAATAAGAACTGTAATCGTCTTGTTTGCTGTCCAAATCAGTTTATAACTTTTTCAATGAGTCATCTTTGATTCTTTTCTTATGCACACTGAGCATGCACAAACTTGATAGATATCTAAGCTATATTTTTAAATTTCATTTCATAAAATATAAGAAATATTATATTTTCTATTAGTTATTTAGTTTAACAAAGGTGTATAACACAAACTGACTTCTCACAACTGTGAAACTTCATCAACACAATAAATACCAATGTTAATCGTGCGCAAACACATTAGTATACGAAACTACTGTTTGTAGTTATTTTTGTTTCAAAGTCAGTAGCTATACCAACGCCATCAATGCAGTTTCTCGTGGCAAAATTTGCAAGTACACGAAATTCGTACTTTTTTGAAAAATATCTTGTTAACAATGAAGAAATGTATATTGAAAAAATTAACAAATGAAAGTATATGTAATAACAAAACAAAATGTAATAACAGAATATTTAAAAAAAAATTTTTTTTTTTTGAGACGAGCAATAATTTTAATTTAAATATATGAATAATGAACACTCCCAAAAACTCAATGAGCATAAAATAAGGCATTTATAGACTATGCATAATTTAAAAAAAAAAATTACAGTAGCTACAAGTATTAAGGTCTGATATTG
>NC_092215.1:57095644-57161666 GCF_043381705.1 Parasteatoda tepidariorum | reverse complement strand
TTAATACTCAAATTGCTTGAAAGATGATATGTTCCCTACTAATGACAGCGAAGTTTTTTGTTTTATTCAGTCATTTATTTATATTTATTATGTCCGACAATGTAAAAAGGAAAAAAAATGCATTTTGGGCTTCTGAGGGCCCCAGCTCCGAATAAAACTTTAAAAAAAGAGGGTATAGCAGGATCTGGGGGCCCTTGTCATCTCGGGGCCCCAGCTACAGCTTATTTAGCTTATACGTAAATCCGGCCCTGCCTTCGAGTTTTCAGGAGTTAAAATAGTAATTATAATTATTTTCACCAGCACAAATAGTAAAAGTAAAATAAAAGGGAATCCTGATCCTTAGAAACAGATACATTAAATAGTCTGATGATCGAATGATGGGGCAAAAAATAACTACCTTTTAAACTAAAAAATTGTTTATTTATAAATAATTTATTAATACTCAAATTGCTTGAAAGATGATATGTTCCCTACTAATGACAACGAAGTTTTTTGTTTTATTCAGTCATTTATTTATATTTATTATGTCCGACAATGTAAAAAAGAAAAAAAATGCATTTTGGGCTTCTAAGGAACCCAGCTCCGAATAGAACTTTAAAAAAAGCGGGGGGGGGGAGTAGGATCCTTGTCATCTCGGGGCCCCAAGCTACAACTTATTTAGCTTATACGTAAATCCGGCCCTGATTATTATAGAGAAATATTTTTATTTGCAGTAATTAAAAATTAATCGAATTTATCATAAACTATCATTCGGTGAGGTAACGATGTCAAAACCGTAACCAGATCTAAAAAGTAAATGCTAAAATAAATCAAACACGTTTGTCATTGCCTAATTTATTTTCTGTCTTGTGTGCATCGCATTGCGTTGCATCTGAGTAGAGTTTTCCTTCCCTAGGTTGTCCTGGCCGTAATCCTGTCAAACCTCAGGATTAATTAATTGAATTTAACGTATCAGAAATTAGTTTTTTCCCTATGTTTTACTAATTGATGATATTTTTTGACTGAAAATAATTAAAGTAAGCCTTTTTATACATTTTATAACAATTTAACTTAATATTAAAATTTTTCAATACTAATAATTTTTGATGAAAAATAAAGGGTAAATATGGAAAATTCAAAAATTTTAATTTTTTGTTTATTTTTATAAGGGCATCAAAATTTTCGATGTTCACGATTATTTTCTGATATTTTATACATTTTCAAACAATTCTGGAGGTGTAAAAATAGTGTGCCTGTTATTTTCTATAATCAAAAATTAAAGGTTCTAGAAATCTGCCCATATATTTCCCTTTTTCACTTTTCATTACATTTTATTGAATTTTCGTAAGATATATTCTCAGAAATTGCTATTGTTGTTTTTCAGATTGGCACAAACTGCATTGTGAAGATGAGTAGTTTTGGATCTCAGGTAATTTTATTTTCATGTGTTACATTAACATGCAATAAAATTTTATCACACAAAATTCTTCTTTCATCCTTTCGAAACTGTTAATCATAATGGTTTAACGTATGAGTCCATTATTCTAATTAGAAATTGATTGGTCAAAAATAAAATATGCTACCTAAAAAAATAATAATAGTATTTTATAGTATTTTGCAGTTTTAATAGTATTTTATAGCTTCATCTAATATCATTGGGATGGCAAAAATATTTTTAAAATTTAATTTTGAGGCAAAAGATTGAAATGAGTAAAATAAAAATGGTTTACAAACATGACTTGAATAGAAAAGATACAGAATTATTTTTAATAATGTAAAAATTATTCACATTGAATTTTTGGAATATTTTTTTGGTATTATTGAAAATTATGTAAATTTAGAGATCTTTCTCCGGATTCATTTTAATTGAAAGCCATACGAACAATGCATAAGGTTTTATAATCGTCTTTGAACAATCGACCCAATTTAGAGTTTCCACAGCCTTGTAATTTTGAACTTAATCAAGAAGAGCTCCTGGATCAAGTATTGGAAGAAATTTTATGAACTATAATTAACCGAAACTAGACCAAGAAACAATAGGCACACGAATTAATTCTATGATTATCGATCAGCCGCTGGAATCATGGATAAGATAGTAAGAAAAGTCCTCTAAATGGATATTATATAAACGAGGATAAGAACCTTCAATACTTCCTCATTTTCTAAAACAGAATTGAAACAGGGTTTTTATGTGAATCTGACTAATTTTATGTTACGGCTAGGACATTTGTTGCAATTTTATTTTATCTTATAACCGTCGTGGAACAGCCGGCCTAATTTCTCGGGTTTACCACTACTAATGTTCAGATCCGTAGCCTTGTAATTTTGAACCCAATTCAGAAGACAAGGGAACTCCTGAGTCAAGTATTGGGAGAAACTTGCAATCGTGAAGGACTTTTTTGGATGGAACTAACACGCATTTGCGTTACATGCCGAGGAAAACCCACGAAAACCTTCTACGGTTAGCCTGGTGGCTCTGTCTACCACTGAGGATATTTTTCGTCATCCGTGGAAACCGGGTGTGAAATTCGTATCTAGCAACCATAGCTGGTTCACCTGATTGGGAGGTGAATGCCCGGAGTCACCACGGCTCTGTTTAACATTTTTACGTTAACCGATTGATTGACACCCTGTCACTTAACATGGAACGCTTACCAAATGATCTTTGCGTCTCACATAGGGTGCAAGGATATTAGAGTACTGTGCTTCAAAAGAAGCGGACCACTCTCAATAACTTTTGATCCAATGATTGGATCTTAACGCTTCTAGGGCTCACTCTTAATGGTTCGAAAGGTTGACTTTAAATATGCTAATTAATTAGTGCAGACGATATTTTAAGCTAGGAAATCAGACACAAAAACGTACTTTCTTTAAATAAACATACCTTCTTTTTGGCGGATTTGGATTTCTGATCCCCGAAATATAGGGGCTGGCCACAATCTGCGAAATAAGGTCCTCATAGTTTGATCAGGAGAGCGAACCAAAGTTTGGATCCCTAATGTTAATTTTACTTTTTGCGTATTTCGCCATATCTCGAGAATTTGTTTGGCGAATTGAAATATTTTTGATCACAATTATAAAATTTGTTCATCCAAAGATAATTCCATGCAAAAAATAAATTTTAGTAAATATTTACTACTTTTCATTATTTTATTCAATGATAGTCGAAAAAATTTTGAACTATAAAGTACACAATTTTTTGCATTAAATTATTTAACTTTACGTGGCAAAATACTATAGATAAACGGAATCGATTGAATAATTTTTGAGAAATCAGATTTTAAAAATGTCATATATTTAAAATTTGATTTCTCAGGAACTATTTCTATCGATTTCACTCAAATTTTGGATTTTGCCAAATTGATTGGGTGATTGTTATCCGTGAAATGGATGTTCCTATCACATTATACAGGTTGCAAGATAGTTGTGTCGCAGTCGCGAGCCTGTCCCTTTATGCTAGAAGTCTCAAGTAACGGTGTTGAGCCGGTGTTATTGCCCTTTTGTGGCCTAGTCAGTGGACTCCTGTCTCTGTGAACTGTTTCTACAGAGTGAACACCACATTTCTCAACACCTCGAAGTCCCTAAAACAGGTAGCCTGTGATTGGCTCGTCTGGAGTCTATCTGCCATCTTGGCTAGACGATTGGCTATACTAACAATGAGTAAAGAGATAAATTCAAAAAATAAGAATTGGGCTCAGCAACGATGTTTCAAAATGCTCTTGCACTAGAAGTCTTAGCGATCAAATGAGGTATGTGATCTGAGTGCCACCACCTTACGACGTCACAGATGCAAGAGTTTGGCTATAATCTGAAACTTTATTTGAATATAGGACATTTTTATTCTTTTCTTTTAAAAAAAATGTTCCTCCCTTTAATTGTTTTAAACTTCAACAACTTTTGAACTATTGGCCCCGGCCACTTTGCTTCGATTTCATTTTATTCAATGTGAAGAAAATGCATTAGAAGCCTTATTTATTTACCTGTTGGCTCAAAAATTGAACTTTTTTATACTTACTAAATCGTTTATAACTTCCGAACTAATAGTACTATTGCCTTCTGTCATTCAATTCAGCGTAAAAAATAACATACGAAACAATACCACAATTCTTTGTGTAGGAATGTTGAAGGTGTTTTTCTCCTTCAGTAAGTTCAAAATGGTGACTACAACTCATCTCCTGCCTCCCCCCTGGGGTATACCGAAAAGTTCACCCCTTTATCATGATAAATCTCCAATGAGGGAATATTGCACTACGACCAAGTGACCCAGCTGGGCCACCAATCTAGGCGTTTATTAAAACCAACAAAATGGGATTACATCAAACATGGCAACAGACTCATAAAATTTTTGGTTGAGATAGGTAAATGCCATTCATTGACCGTTAGTACAATTGAGAAAATTAACGCTGGAAATAAAAACCAAGTCTCAGCAGCCAAAGTTTTTTTTTTATAGAAGGCAAGAGTTACACTAACACATTGTGTTTTTAATGGGCTATCCTCCTCATCATCTGTCTGTTTTATAGTGCACAAAATTAAACATAAGAAACAATCATAGCAGAATAAGCAATAATAATAACAATAAGTTAAAACTACAAACCATAAATCAGAAACCATTAAAATCCATTGCTTAAAATCAGGTGAGTGTAGACCTCCATATATTGGAGCCATATAAACAAATAAATTAAAAATTAAAATCAATGATAGAAAATTGTAAAAACATTAATTGAGCCGATATAAAATGAGAACAAAAGTAGTCAGTCAAAGGTGATTAAAATAAAAACATTAAAATTAGCTTGAATAAAATTAATTAGGATTAAATCAAATAAATTAAAATAGTACCACACATTATTTAAAAGTGAGAAATCGCCATAAATTAAGACCAAATAAAACACAAGATAAATAGTTAAAATCTATAAAATCAAACTGGTCAATAAATAAAAGCATCTATTGAAAATAAATAAGATAAAAATGAAAACGGTCGAGAGCAATTAAAATCATTGATGGCTAAAATTAAGTTGCTTGAAAAGGTTCGGTTAATAAAAAAGCACTATAAAACAGATAGATTCATAACAACCAATAAAACCAAGCGAAGTAAGTTAAAATGGCTGGTCAATCATGAAGATTAAATATAGGCGACTGTGAGGTCGTATTGAATCTTATCGAATGGTGTGTATAGGATTCAACAGGTCATCTGTGTTTAGTAAAGACTTGATAACTCTCCTTTGTTCTTTACTATTGATCCAGTTTTCTTGTCTTAGACGTCTGTTAAAGAGGTTTCTTCGGAGTGCTCAGAATATATTGGTATTGGTCACAATATCCACAGGCAGCTGTTTTCTTAAAATATTTTTGCTGATATACTACGGTGTAAAACTGGTTTATGTAAAAACTACTAATGAGCCTCCTTGTATCAACCTGTTTAAAGGTGCTCCTTTATTAGTACTCTACCATTTCACCAGCTGATGTTCCTTAATTGGAATTCCCTCTTGCTGATGATATATCCACCTGTGCCATAAGTTCGAGAGCTTGTTTATTTCTTCATAGATAGCGAGACCATCCTTTTTGACCACAAAGCCACAGTCCAATGCATGGTGGCATGATACTTTCAGCAAAATAAAGATATCATCAGCAAAAGTGATCAAAAACGATAATTAAGTTGTTTAAAAATAGTATTAATCAGTACCAGTCATAACATTGGCACTAAAGAGGAGCGAATCCCAATGTTAAATGACAGTCCAAAATACAATTATTCCATAAATCAGTCCTTCAGAAAGCTAAAAAGCATGTTTAAAAAGGAGTATGTTAAAAAAAGGAGTACTAGCCTCTCCAACCCCTGCATTAAACACCTGGCAAAGGCTTTCGTAATGTCTAAAGCTCTCCCAATCGAGTGTATGTCTTCATCCTTTGCATTCTGAACAAACCTTGTATCTCTAAGAAGGACATTTTCTGTACTTCTCACCTTTCTTAACCCATGCTGTTCTTTATGCAGATATTTCTCATTTTCCAAGTAGTATTTGAGGTGCCAGAATTTCGTCCCAACTTTATAGAAGGGAAATTCACCTGTTGCTTTGTTGAGTGCTCAGAACTTTATTTTCCTTAGGGATAAGGTAGACCAAAGCTTCTTTCTACGGTTTGGGGTATTGCTGTGTTCTTGATGTTTGGTCTCAGGGGCAGGATCCATTTTCATTATTCAATTTTAATTCATTATTCAAAATTTAGTGAAAGGAGGTATGGGCACAAAGCCTTTCCAGTAACCCAAAAATGATGGATGTCATTTGAAATGAATTTTCAATTTCGGGAAGAGTAAAAGATTAAAAGGACTCAAGTCAGATGAGTAACGAAACTGTGAAGCTTAAAAACAAATTTATTGGCATTACTGTATGACAAGACTCTTTGAAGTTCTTGATATTTGGTCTCAAGAACATGATCATTTTCGTTGCTTAAGTTCAGTATTCAAAATCTGGTGAAAGGTGGTATAATACAGAATCGACTGTTCTCCGACCTTTCTAGCAGTCAATCAATGATTTGAAAACTCAAGATCTCGGAATCTTTTGAAGTATAATTATTGATGTATAATTTATATTTAAGGTTACAGTTTTTAAACCAATATAGTTGTCCGTTTTGGTGGTATATTTCTCACATGCGAAATTAAAAATGCAGCTCTTTGCAAATTTCGTGGTCATATTCTGCAATAAACTAGGCTAATTGGAAAAGTCTTCAGTATTTATAATCTGCCTGATATTTTGGGGTTATGACAATCAGTCGATACGCCTTTAGGCTAATTAGGACTCCTTTACTGTTACTCAGTCAGACTGAATTTGCTTAGACTTACTTCAATAAATCTTGAATAAGGCTATTTAAAATAAGATTTCACTATAGGAACATTTACTTCAAAAAAACATTGAATTAGGCTATTTATAATAAGTTTTTACTATCTAAAATGTATCATGCTGATTAGCAATGGACGATACATTTTTTAAATAGTCTAAATGTATGTAGGCAATAAGCCTATAAGAAGTATGCTGATTATTTTATATTCTTTTTTATAACCGTCATTGAACAGCCGATCCAATTTTGGATTTACGACTACTAATGTTCAACTCCGTAGCCTCGTCATTTTAAACCCAATCCAGGAGACAAGCGAACTCCTGGATCAAGTATTGGGAGAAATTTTCCACCGTGGAGGACTTTTCGATGGAACTAACAGCATTTGAGTTACATGAAGAGGAAGACCACGAGAACCTCCCACTGTTAGCCTGACGGCAAAGGGACTCTAACCCATGATCCGCCGGCCACTGAGGATATTTCACGACAGCACTGTGGTCAGTGATGTGGATTCGTATCGACCCACCATCACTGGGATTCGAACCCGGGTCACCTCATCGGAAGGCGTACTCTCTATCCCCTGAGCCATCGCGGCTCTAAATATGCAGGAAATATTAGACACTTTTACAATTTGTCTGGTGCATTGAAAAATGATGACGGCTGTTATTAAAAAGGTCGAATAAGCGTACGACATTAACATTACAGATCATAGTGGAAGAAATCTGCTGTAAAACATAAATAAATAATGTAATTTAGAGTTACTTAAAATCCAGTTAATATTGACATAAAATCAATCTGCGGAAGAAATGGATCTTTGAAAATCAAAGTAGGCTTCTGTAGGTTACATGATTTTCTCACTATCCATGATTACTGAAAGCGTTGATTTTTACCCATAGCAGTACGAAAGCAGTTGTAAATATTGAATTAAAGACAATGAAATATAGATTGATATTCGAAAAAGAGCTATCATTGAATAGGCATAACACAATCTAGACAGCAGAAATATACTATCTGGCCCTAAAAGTATCCGGACACCCATTGGTATGGATTTAGAGCAGCACATATTAATATGATCCCCCTTTTGCATCGACCCGCTTTTGATAGGTGGACTTCCATCACAGCTAAAGTGAGAACGTCATCTGCTCTCTAATTCGTAGCAAAGGTGGGCTCTAGAAAGCAAGTCTAGTTTTTGAATACCCATTTCGTCAATACGTGGAACGGAGGCAGAGAAATGGGCCAAATTATTACCTTAAAGTTGGGAGTTCTAACCATAGGAAATTACGGGCCAAACACACCATTATACTTCAAACACCATAACAACCGCGGTCTATCAATTTCAATTAAAATAGAATCTACAGTGAAAGATGTCCTTTTAAGAAATGTGGTAGTACAGTGCACCAAAAAATAAACCCTGAATTAACTTTTGTTCTAATGTTCCAGAATTCAAACTTAGTTTTTTGAGAAGGTGATTTCAAATATGCTAATTAGTGAGTGTAGGAAATGAGAGACAAAAACCCACTTTCACTGAATAAATCTTGGAAGTAGGGTCCCCATAGTTTGGTTAGAAGAGCTTAATGATAATTTTACTTTCTGCGTAATATCTCGTTCACTTTCTTTTTAAGAGTTTTTTTTCATAATATCTCGCTAAAAATAGATGAAGATAAGAGGAATGAATGCCTACAGTGACCCATTGACTGTGCTTCCCTTTCAAAAAGCGACACAAAAGAGCTTTTAAGGAACTTTTTTCACTCACAAGAAATTTAAACCCAGACGGTGCAATGATTCCTAATGAGAAGTAAATCGAAAGTTGACATTTTTTCCCGAACAAAATGAAATTTTGCGAGACAAGAAAAAAATTCATTACAATTACGTTTTAATAAAGAAAATTCACTAAATTAAGAAAAATCACGTGAAAATTTCATATAGAATAAACTAAAACTGCTATAAAATTAAGAGTAAATGAAGGTTTGAAATAATTAGATAAGAAGATTTAAAATAAAAAAGAGTCATTGTAACATTACATTAAAAGTGTAACTTTAACAGTGGAGAAAAGGCAAGATTTGCAAATTAACGGAGAGGAGAAAAGTAGGGAGAGTGGGGAAATCGCGTAACCTTGAGAATCCATTTTACTATGAGTATAGAAAGTTGCGCTAAAAGGAAGGAGGTGGAAGAATAGACCGAGAAACATTTTGTGTTACTATTGCTTTAACTCTCGTTTTAAACAAGTCTTTTATTTTATTTTATAACCAATGCTGAACAGCCGAATCACACCTGAGTTTACGACTATCAAGTTCAACTTCTTAACTAAAACTCTAACTAAAGAAAATATAGTAAAACAAAGAGAAAGGAATAAAGAACTAGGATTAAAGGAAATATAGTAAACAAGGGAAAGGACTAGTGACTAAAGAAAATATAGTAAACAGCATAGCATAGCAAACAGTAACATAATCGTTGCAATTCATCCTAGCAGCAAAATAACTTGAGCCCTCATGAGTCCAATATTCTCGAATCTTGTCTCAATAAGAATTCAATGTTATTTTCCTACATTGGCAGTATATAAAATTGTTTGATTCATCCGATATTTAACAGCAACTTTACAACAGGCCCTATACAAAGTTGTTAGATATTTAATATTCATTATTCAGCCAATATAGGCCCTATATTGGATGTAATTAGGCCGATATTGCCACTATATAGGATCAATTTTTAAAAAAAATCCCAATATTTTTTTTCCTTGGTGCATGTTCATATAGGATCCATATAGAGCTGAGACAAACTGGGGCTAAGGTAAAATAGTTGCTCGGGGTAGATAAATAGTTACAAGGTAACATTCTGTGAATGCTTGGGAGTCGAAATGTACAGAAAGGAAACGAAAATTTTTCCGCAGATTTAACATTGTGTTGAAGAGAAAGATCAAAACGATTCTCAAAATTGTATTTTTATCCCTTGTTATTAAAACTACTTTCAATTGTTTCAAAATAAATTAGATTCACGATTTATTGCAGCAAAAGGGTTAAGATTAAAATATGTGGACCGATCGAGAAACACTGTTCGCAGTAGATCACCGAAGCCAAGCATCACTGGCAGATTTCAGTGAGAAGGTGGATGACCACTAAAATTTAACTACGAAGAGATCGAGGGTGTGCAGTACTGAACCTTGTTTTACCGTAAAGTGCTAGACTTCACTCATTTGGGCTACCAAAGCCGGGAAGATATCCCTTACGCAGAGAATCAAAATTGTAACGACATGTCTAGAGATTATCTTACAAAATGTTTTTCAAACAGTCGCCAATAACCCATTGTTGAGCAATGATGGCTCAGGAGATAGAATGTTCACCTTCCAATGAGGTGATCCGGGTTCGAATCCCAGCGATGGCTGGTCAATACGAATTCCGCATCCGGCTTGCACCGATAACAGGGCTGACAGAAAATATCCTCAGTGGTAGACAAATCATGGGTTAGAGTCCCCTTGACGCCAGGCTAATCGTGGGAGGTTTTTGTGGCTTTCCTCTCCATGTAACGTAAATGCGAGTTAGTTCCCTTAAAAAAGTCCACCACGAATCTTAATTTCTCCCAATACTTGATTATGGAGCTCCCTTGTCTTCTGGATTGGGTTCAAAATTACAAGGCTTCTGAGTTAAACATTAGTGGTCGTAAACCCAAAAAATTGTGTCGGCTTTTCAATGACGATTATAAAATAAACTAGAATAGCCCATTCTGCAGCTCTAGTTTGACATTAACAAACTACTACTACAACAAAAAATATAATTCTTGCAGTAAATTCATCTGAAAAACTATGAATTATTTTTCTTCAAAGAATTTCTAAATTTAATTCAAACATTTTTCACTATGTGACGCTGCAAATCCTTAGAACTTACGCGTTTAAAAGCGTATGTTTAGTTGTTTGTATGTTTATGATAGTATATTCACGTTCTGTAAAAATGACGTCGCTGCTCTTCTACTTGATTCTATGGTTTATGGAATCCCAACGGAATCTCAGAAGAAATAGTGGAACACACTTACTATTACTCAAAAAATGACTGATAGATCAGTAGAAGACCCTTTTCTTATTGAATCAAACTGTGACATGAAGTCCTCAACAAATTGCTGTAGTTTCTTAAAAAAACACTTTGACAATTTAATTACTTCATATTCCTTATGCTTCACTGGAAAGTGATTACAGTGGCTGCCACACATATAGCAGCTGATGGGGGAAATTTTGAAAATATTGGTTTGTGATTTTTATTCATTAAATGATTCTTAAATTAGTGATTTTCTAGAATATATCTTTTATCGAGACGTTTTCTACCTGTCCCACCATCTGTTGAAAAAATTTAAAAATAAAATCTGAAATTTTGAAATTCATGGTTTGTCACAAGATTTTGCTGAAAAACTTTTTCTTTCAATCCTATTCATTTACAAAATCTATTTTTTGATAGCCTGCCTCTATTATATGCGGAATTAGTTAAATACATATTTATATGTAATTCGTTAAACAATTAGATTTAAAAAACTATCATAATTGCATCGCACTTTTACTGAGTTATTAGTATGCAAAAAAATCTTTTTCTTTTTTTTTTTTTAGTAAAAAAAATTTTTTGCGAAGAAATTATTTCCAGTGGAAATGTTTGCAAACGTACAAAAAAAACTTAACGTTTTAAAGAGCTAAATCAGTTAATCAATAATTTGCGAAACTATGACGGAATTATACGTTAATTGACTAGTAAAAGAACTAAACGTCGGTCAAATAGAGTTAACATGATTCTTATATGATAAGAAAATGCGAAATTCAAGGGAAATATGCTTCACCTAGCTTGGTAACTGATACCACTTTTTGGGAATCCCAATCTGGACAATCTTTAAGCTGGTGAAAATTATTTTTTAAATGCGAGAACTTTAGCTTAAGCTGCACACAAATAGAGATTAACTGGTATAAGAATTTTGTAGTCAGCTATTTCTGCTTAAGCATTTATACACCGGTTTCACAATACGTGCTTTATTAGTTCATTTAAGGTAGGTATATAGGTACTTTATTTACGTCGCACTAATGCTGTACGGTGAACTATTAGCGACGGTTTGGGCAACATTCCTGAGAATGATCCGAAGACGTGCCATCGCAATTTTGATCCTCTGCAGAAGGGATGGCTCCCCTGCTTTTGGATACCCGACGACCTGCTCGAAATCAAGCACTTTACGGTAGAACGGTTCAACGAGGACCGAAATAGCGCACCCTTGTTCCCTAAGTAAGCTGATCAAAGCGGAAACCCACCCGTTTGTTAATCGCAGTCAGTGATGCTTGACTTCGGTGTGTTGTTGTTCTCATCCCCATGACCAGGAAAGCTAGATCAGGTTCATGAGCTCGTTTACTCTGAGAAAGTCTAGCACCAACAGGGGAGCTTGAACCAGGTCCTGCCTTGTACGTCCAAGACAAGATAAAATGTGGTCAGGGGAGGCCTGGACAGCAGAACACTTAGTGCAGATTTCGAAGTGTTTATTACCATCGTTATAAGTCATTGATGACAGATGTCTATTAAGGAAACGAGTAATGGCAGTTTGTTCTCGTCTACTGCTGCCCCGAGCCAAGGAGCCCCCTGGGCACCTACTCTGGTTCTATGAGTGTACCGGTGGGACCATCCAAATGGCCATATTCTTTGCCTTACATTTAGAAGAATGCTCCAAGTAAGGAAGAGGAGCGACAGTCGTAATGGCCTGTTCAACACCTGCTTTGGCCAAACTGTCAGCAAACTCATTTCCAGCTATATCGACATGTGACGGAACCCACTGAATGTGGATCCGTTGAGAAAGGGAAAGATGCTTTAGTTTCCTGAGAATGTCAGCACCAACACTGTCCCTAGCATTATGCCAATCGGTCAGGTGCTGGATAGCACTTTTACTATCCGAAAAGATCCAGATATCAATAAACCGAGAAAGCGACATGATGGAGTTTAGACCCTCAAGAATTGTAATAAGTTCGCTTCGGAATACTGAGCAGAAGTCCGGATTTCCTCTCTTAATTTTTATTTCCTAATCCCGAAGTTTAATATAAATGCCACTGCCAGATCTGTCACCATCAAGTCTACTGCCATCTGTATACAACTGCACAGCGCTCATAGGGACATTATTAATTCTTTCATAAAGCTAGCTGTTTCATGTAGCAGGGCAAATCGATTTGTTTGTTAACCCGGACAGGAAGGTCAACATGATAGGGAACCCCCTCAAGACCCTCAGAAGGATCGATAATCTGTGATCGACAGTAATGTTCTACAGAACTGGCGATAAGGTTGCCAGAGACAACCTGTCTAAAGGGACTATCACGCTTGCGTCTTTGGTTACTGCTCCATGATCCCAGAAACTTCGAATTAAGGTTCCGGGAGCCTAGACTGGAGAGCTTACTGTAGTACTTCACCAAACATGAATTTCTCCTAAGTCTCAAAGGCTGCAGATCAGCTTCATAAAGTACGATTTATTGGCAGGAATTGCGAAGGCTCGTGATGATTCTTGCAGCACTGAGTTGAACACGTTCAAGCTTCTGTAGGTTTGAGTCTGAAGCACTACAAAAGACGGGAAAGCCGTATTCCAAAATGGGTCGAATAAGAGAGACATGTGTATTTCTAAGGGTACTAGCATCGGCACCCCAATCACGACCCGAAATGTATTTAAGGATATTAATGCGTTTCCTAGCTCTCAGAGTAATATGTTCTAGATGACTATTACCCAGAATCTCAGTATCTAGAATGAAGCCCAAATACTTTGGGTGTTTCTCCACTTCCAGGAGCTGACCATTCAACTGGATTCATGGTCGAAAATTATATATTTTTCTATTAGCTGTGAAGAAACTAACGGTAAACTTTGACGGGTTAAAACACAGTTTGTGATTAACAGCAAAGCCCCACGTGTCTGCCAGAGTCATTTTCACTCTCTCCGCAACTTTTTCAATATCAGAGCCGGAACTCCAGAGAACAATGTCATCTGCAAGAAGTCCAATTTCACAGTTCTCGGGTATGACTTTTTCAATTCCTGCAATAAAGAGTGTAACAAGGTAAGGCTCAAAACCGAGCCATGAGGAACACCTTGGCTTATTTTAAAGCTATTTGAGGTCGAACCATTGAACTTCACTCTAATGTGTCTATCTCTCGAAAAATTATAGATCCAAGGCAGTGCTCTACCACGTGAACCGAATTTATCACATAATTTGATAATCAGCTTCTGAGACCAAACTCTGTCTAAAGCCTTAGAGAGGTCTAGAAAGGTAGCTATGGTATGATTTGTAGGTTTCATGTTGTGAGCGTCTCTGACTCTTTGGCTAAAATAAAACACCTGGTCGGCTGTGCTGTGTCCTTCTCTAAATCCATATTGCTCCTTCGGTAGAAAGTTGTGGGAATTTAGATAATACATAAGTCTCTTTAAAACCATTTTCTCCATAATTTTACATGAAATAGATGTCAAAGCTATGGGTCAGAAACTTTCAGCAGAAGTAATATCTTTGTTAGGTTTTCTTATTGAGACCACAACGGCTTTTTTTCCAATCTCGAGGAAGACGACCCAGATTCCAGAAGTCATTTATGATGTCTAGAAGTCTCTGTTTTCCTTGTGGGCCCAGATGACAGATCATTTGGTCGTGAACACCACCAGGCCCAGGTGAGGTATTTAAGTTCGAGTCTGAAATCGCAGTGTCAAGCTCCTGAGCTAAGAAGGGTCTGCTGAAAATGGCCAGACCCTCATGAGGATTGCTAAGACAGCCATAAACTACATTTGACTTCGGTGTTCTTTTGGGAACCATGTCTTTACGACCAGTCCACTGTGGGACCAGTTCATTTAAAAAAGAAGCTTTCATAAGATTTTTATTTAAATCATACGATAAATCTGATATATTTTGAGAAAAATTATCGTAAGAAAAATGTATCGTACATTTTCAATCACATAATTTTTTTTAAATCATCAGCAATTTTACCTTTAGGGACATTGCATTATTTTATCTGGAAATTTATTACAACCTTTTTTAGACTAATTACATGGCCTGGATATTCTTTTTTCTCCATAAAAATAAAAATTTGCATTTGCTTATGTTGACATTTGTGAAATTAATCTAACACTTCAAGTAAGTATGAGATATCATCAGTGGGTTTTTAAATCTGGACACAATTCAAAATGTGTATTTAAGAAAATGGAAAGCACTCGAAACGCGTATTTGTGGAATCGGATAGAGCAATAAATGCGCCTTTTCAGTATTCAACCCAAATTTAACAACTAAACGAGGAATGACGTGCTTACTTTTTCTTACTTATTCATAAGCATAATCATTACTGGGCAAATTCAGGGTCAATGTAGCTTGGTATATGAGTGATTCTTTGGAAACATGACAATTCGGAAATAAAATTTCATCAGATTTAAAGTCTTCAAAATAGTCTAAATTTTTTTAATGCTTATTTAGTTACATTTATTAATATCCTACAGACAGCAGTGTAGTTTATTGATTTTTGCTCAAGAAAAAAAAGTAGAAATTCACCAAATCTTGAATGCCAAGAAAATGACATATAAGCTTAGAAGTTTAAAAAACAATCATTTTAAGCTAATGGTAACTTAACTTAAGCCTTTATGCTAGATGGACCATAAATTGCTAAAATTAATTCTTTTTATCTACTATAGAAAGAATCAAAAATGTTTTTGTTGCTGATATGTACAGAATAAAAGTGTGAATAATAATCAATAATTAAATAAATAAATAACTTTGATTACATTCAAGAATATTGCAATCATACATAAACTTGGTATTAGGTTAATATTTGCTTTCCCTCTTTACAGTATACTGTTTTAAAAAAAATTCTGGTAACACGTCAATGTCCTGGCATTCATAAGTCAGGAAAATGACAGCCAGGATAATGACAAATTTACCATTTTATAGCATTTAACTTTATTTTGATTTAACATTTTGGCCTAAGACGTTTACATTCCGCAGAAAACAACAGGATTTCTAGAAATAACTCAGATAAATCTATGTAGTTTAAATTATTAATGATTTCAAGAAGACAGGAAAATGACAACATAAAAACCTACTCACCTTGAAAAATGTTTTGAAATAGATTTTGAACCAGAAAGTTGGTATTTTATTCATGCAACAAGACATGTTCAGATAGGATGGTATCTAAACAATCTATTAATTCTATCTATAAAAGATAGTGATTGCTGGCGCTATCCATTTTGGTTATGAATCACTAAATAAAAATAGCCAGGAAAATGACAGATTTTCATGTGACAAACAAATTATTGACAGAAAAAATTATTTTAAACGAAGTTTTTGTAAATAATACCCTCTGCGTATATTCAAGAAATGCTTACACCGGTTGAGATAAAAAAAAAATTAGATATTGAAAACTGTATGCGAAGTTTTGAAGCTAGTTATTATTGGAAATATTGTTTGTGACATACCAGAAACATGACATTTTGAAATTCAATTAAATTTTATAAATATATGCAAAACAGTCGATGCTAGTACAAGGTCATTTTAAAATGCTAACAGCTATGCTATTTATAAAAATTTAAAAAAAAAGTTCTTTTTGTAGTATAGTATTAGATCTTGGAGCAAAGAGACTGTAAATTGTCATATTTCGTGAGAATCACCCTTATTACAGGTGTAACTTTTCAGGCGATGCCTTCGTATTCAGAGCTCCAAACAACAAAAAGCGTTAATTAATTATACAGCCGAAATTATAATTGTTACAGCCTAAATTTACTAGCACTATTATAAATTTATAGCACTCGTTTCAACCTTGTAAAAACAACTGTAGACTTTTAAATTCTTTTTCAAAAAAGAACTAATTTAATAAAATGTATCAATTGAGTTATGCAAGTGAACAATATCACATTTATTTGGATTCCTTAGTTTATTGCTTAAAAAAAGATCTCTCATAAAAAGAAGTTCGGAATCAATTGCCATTTTCCTAAACATTAATTTTGAGCTGTGTTCTGTGGCGTAGACAAAGGGGAAGTCCTTAAGTTTCTTTCAATGCCTATTACTTTGAAGAAGAATTATTTTATTTCCAAAATAAAATGTTATTTTTTTACATAAAAAAAGGGTTTACAAAAGTTATCACTTCATACCCTTCTGCAGTCTTCGTTCATAAGAGCTCTTTGCAGATGGAAATAGATTCCTTCCATTTTACACTATCTTTAAAAATCTATGGCTTTTTTATCCTTTTAAAAATATCAGATTTTAACGGAACTACTTATTTGTCCTAAAGTGCCCTAAATATAGAATTATCTAGAATTTCTGGGGCTGCGATGGATTTAACGTTTAGAGACAATAAAGTTATAAGAAAGTTGCAATAATTATAAGTCTTTTAAATGACATCGGCCTAAGAAAGATATCCTTTTTTCTTATTGACATTAAAAAAAGTATTTACAAAAAAATTATTATTCCTATATCGAGATAATTTGTTTCCGGTATTAATTGGGAGCAGATTTAATTCGATTATATGTCCTTATGAGATTGTGTGAAGCTTTTCTTATAGAATAATCTTAATAAATATTAAGACTACAAAAAAACCTTGTCACAATTTATTGAAAATATTGTAGGCTGTTTCTCAATTCGCGATATACACTGATTTATAGAGTTGTTCACATATTTTAACTATGCCGCCTGATTTTGTAGGCTTTTCTTGTAATAATTTAACTATAGTATAAATAATAAAATGAATTTTGTTTGAAATAACAATGGAACTTAATTGAATATTCTGACTGGTATCATATAGAAAAGGAAAGTTAGTTAGGAAACAAATAATGTTAAAAGAAAAGAGTAAAGTGAAGAAAACTATGTGTTTGATAGTGAGCTAAATAAACACCCTGTGATTTAATGATTAGGTTTTCTCAATCTTAATAATGTGAGGGGGTGACCTAAACTGTTTAGTGCAGATGAAGTTACGAAATCAGACATTTCCTTTTGACTATGGGCTTTTCCCCAAACTATACCAGTTTATGACTTTAATAATGACTTTCTACTCATATTTCATACTAGTGTAGACGAATCGGTCAGTCAGCCGAGATAGAAAAGATATCCACACAAAAACGTACTTTCGCTGAATATTTTTTTTCTTTTTAACGGATTTCTGTCAATTAAAACAGGGAAATATGGTCCTAATACTTTGATTAAGAGAGATCATTTAAGGTTAATTTTTCTTTTTGCTTATTTCGCCGTGTCTTGAGAGCTTTTTGAGCGAATAGAAAAATGTTTCTAATCAATTATAAAGTTAGTTTATCCAAAGGTAATCCTATGCAAAAAATAATTTTTAATAATTGTTTATTATTTCTAATATTTTATTTAATAATGATCGAAAAGTTTTGAACTGTATGCCAATTCTTAATGACAAAATACGAAATTTGATCAAATTCGATGACATAGTTCTCGAGAAGTTGATTTTTTTTAAAATTGATAGCTCTGATGCATTGTATATAAATAGTGCTAAAAACAGCACTGAGAGAACACAAATGAGGACACATAAATAGAAATATTATAGTTTCGCTTTATTCAGTAGTGAAACATAGAATTACAGGGAGAAACACAAAGATGCAGAAGAAATAACAGACAAGTTACAAGGAGGAAAAAAATGGTTCACCTAAAGGATTAGTTTGATTTTGTTAGCTCAATATGCTGGAAAAGTGTGTGTTATAATAGAAATTTCGCTGCTAGCAATCATTCGAAAATGGATTGGAAAAATATTTATTGGAAAAAACAATAAATGGTAATACATCTTGTCAGAGAATATAATTAAATACAAACATACATATTTCTCTCCCGAATCTAATGAAGTTTAAACTTATTTTATTTTATCAACAGCCAATGAGAAAACAAAGATATATAGTGAACGAGTTTGGTTGTTAACGATTGCAGCTGCACTAATCGGTTATTGGTGCTGATTCATTTTAACATTGAATTAGAGACAATGCTGGTGTATGCGTGCACTAAACTCTACCATAATTTAGATCGGAGAGTAGATGTCATCAATAGACCTCCTCACCACAACCACTAAACTTTTGCCGCTCTGAAGAGAATTTTAAGGATCGTTCTCAATGCAACCCTTCAAGCGTGAACAAATGTTTAGAACTATATATAAGAAGAAATATTCGCATGCATATTTCGATAGACGAACAACCAGAATGGTGGAGCAGTGGGGGAATAACATAATGGGTTAGCGAGTGGGTGACCACTTTGATCTACCTGCAAAGGAACTGAGGGTGCATGGTATCGTCAAACAGTTAAAGACCTGATTTTAGTATCGGGCAGGGCTACCAAAACCGGGGGAGCCATCCTCTCTTCAGATGCCACGTCTACCAATCATCCTCAGAGATAATTTCCAAATCGTCACCCATTGTGCAGCTCTAGTGCGAGTGAATAATGTACTTATCATTTTGATTTTAAATTTATTTGGAATCTGCATTAAAAGGATGAAGCAAAAAAAAAAAGGCCGGCGTCTCACAATATAACGGTTGTTATGTACAGACGACATGGTTTGCATCCGAATAGAAAATCTCACTCTACGTTTATCCATACTATAAACGCTTTTTTTCATTTCTATTTGTTGATACATGATTCTATGATAAAATGTGGCACGTGAAGATTATCTGCTGCTTTTATGACGTCCTATATCTACATAAACTGGTGGTTCTCTTTCAAAAATTTTGCCCATTTTTCTTTCATTCTTTTATTTTCTTTGCTCCAACTTTTACCTCCTATATACAGGGGGGGGGAATAGGAAAACCACAAAGCGGCAAGTAATAATAAAACCCCTGGCATTACAGTCCATGATTGGCCTCACTAACAATTTTTCTACAAAGTCGCCTTTTTCCAATTTTGGACGAGGTGGAGAAAGACCTTAAGGCAAGTCATAATATAAAACTCATTAAGAAAATGGACATAAACATTTGATTTCATTTTCAAACTATACTTTTATGATAATGGTTCTTGGTGAGCCGTGATGGCTCAGGGGATAGAGCGTTCGCCTTCCAATGAGGTGAACCGGGTTCGAATCCCAGCAATGGCTCGTCGATTGGAGTTCCGCATCCTGCTTGCACCGACCACAGTGCTGACGTAAAATATCCTCAATGGTAGACGGATCATTGGGTAAAGTTCCGTCAGTCTAACCGTAGGAGGATTTCGAGATTCCCCTCTCCATGTAACTCAAATGTGGGTTAGTTCCGTCAAAAAGTCCTCCACGAAGGCAAATTTCTCCCACTACTTGATCCAGGGGTTCCCTGGTCCTCAAGATTGGGTTCAAAATTACAAGGCTACGGAGTTAAACATTAGTAGTCGTAAACCAAAAAAAATGGGTCAGTTGTTCAACGACGGTTATAAAAAATGGTTTTTCGTTTAAATAACTAATGAATCGAAATAAATTCGCGATAATAATTCATCCATTTCCATTAATCACTTAGTACATTTCTTGATCCAAAAGATTTTTCAAGACTTAATCCAAAATACTTTTTCCAAAAGAATTTCAAGTATACATTTCATTTTACAAGGCTGCTTTGGGTCTAAATGTACGTCAGCGGTAGTAAAACACATTAATACTCGTTGGAATTTTGTTTTTAAGTACCACATTATCGTTTAGATACCTGTATAAGAAGAATATTTATACAGATCTTTCACAAATAATAAGCTGTGGTGGTTCAATATTTATTGAAATATGGACTTATGTTTCATTTTCTTTATCACTTTTAAACTTCGTAGGGCCCATTTGAAACCTGTTTTAGAGTTTGTGTGAGCAAAATTTTCATAAAATTCGACGTACTGCAGTGGCAAGAATTTTATATATCGTCGGTGAGGGATGCAGCTCGAAATGCGTGTTTAAGAAAAAGAGCACAGCTTGAAATAGGCAATGTTTAAGAAAATTGGCATAGCTTGAAATAGGCAATGTTTAAGAAAATGAGCACAGCTTGAAATAGGCAATGTTTAAGAAAATGAGTACGGCTTGAAATAGGCAATGTTTAAGAAAATGAGCACAGCTTGAAATAGGCAATGTTTAAGAAAATGAACACAGCTTGAAATAGGCAAAGTTTAAGAAAATGAGTACGGCTTGAAATAGGCAATGTTTAAAAAAATGAGTACGGCTTGAAATAGGCAATGCTTAAGAAAATGAGCACAGCTTGAATTAGGCAATGTTTAAGAAAAGCTAATTGGATATAGCTTTCATTTTACAAATTTATCTTATAAAAAATTTTTATATTAACGACTAAACTAATAGATCCATATAATTTCCACTATAAGCCTAAATCACATTATTTTAGTTAGTATTTTTTGAAATGATAGTGAAAGTTAATTGTACAGTCGTTTTAGAAGGCCCTATAAATTCATAATATTGGTATTAAATTGATGTTGTTTGAATTCCTGAATACGAGGACACACATCTGAAATGTACCCAGCCGCCCCGACCCTGAACTTGTAATGATTATGCTCAGTGCTCAAAAATAAGTACCAAATTCCTCATTTAGTTGTTAAATTTGGGTTGAAGATAAAAAAGGAGCGGCTGTGTCTATTTTCTTAAAAACTCATTTCGAACTGTATTTTGAATGAAAACACGCTAATGATTTATTTATTGGAGATGTTTACATTTGTTTGGTTGTGATTTTTTTGAGAAAATGAAACTTTTTTAAAGAAACTAACATTGGTTGAGTGTTATTTTGTAACTTAACTAGGGGGAAATCGTCCAAAACATTACATATGTTACAGACCCCACCTCGGCAAAGTACAGGACTTAATGATACAAGTGCTAAAAAAGTAAATTGCGGTTAATATTTTGGACAACTTTCTAAAGTATGGGCCTGACCATAATAAAAATCTTACCAATGAAATGATGAGATATCAAATCTTGAGTGACCAATTTGTATTTTTCTTTCTTTAGGAGCATATTTTTCCTCACGTGGAAGTTGAATTTTATATCTCGGTTGCGGAACCCCAAATGATCAATCTTCCTTCTGGGGAAAATTATTATTAAATTTTGATAATGAATAAATGTCCCTTTTATAATCGCATAAAAACAGAAATTAAATGCTGAATTATTGATTCGATCCTAAATGTTATTCAAAATAATACTTCAAAATCATTACTGGTTTAAAGAAAAGCTTTCGCGTATGGAATCCTTGTCATCCTTTAGCGGAACTCAAGAGTAACCGAGTTTTGGGAACAACCGGTCTTAATAATGTATATACCAAGTTTCATTGATTTCCAACAAACACTTTAAAAATTTTAATTATAACCACCCAATATGAAAGCGTATAAGATAGGTAATTTAATTCCTAATTATTTAGATTGTAATTATTAATACTCGACTTCGTTTCACAATGTACAAATAAGCTATTTTGAATAAAATTTAAATTTTATAATTTACTTGCTTAACTTCGGTGATCTATTGGGACATGCGTGTTACCATCAGTCGTCTACTGTGGGACCAAAATTAAAGGAAATATTTTTGAAGTTTGATGGTATTTATGAAATGTAATGATCTAGAACTAGTGAACCCTAGCTGAAGACACTAACTAAGACATTAGAAGTCAGTCCTTACGAAGAACTTAAGTCTTAGTAAAAAGCTCAACACCGGACAATCACAGTCAAGATGGTTTTGATTTTGTAGTCTCGCTTTTCTCGGTAGTGATTTTCCAAATTTCGTTAGCATGTTTGATTCGTCAATAAAAATAATTCAAGATCCCTAGTTTGACAAGGATTCTAAAAATATATTGAAAGGGATCATATCCAAAATATGTTTTAAATTTAATATTCCTTATAATACTAATTGCGGACAAAAACATTCAAAAACAATATGAATAAATTCATAGTAAAAAAAAAATTAAAAAATTAGTAAGTTGAAGAGATCATAAGGTTACAGAAAAAATATGAATATTTATAAAAATAGTGAGGCAATTAGAGCAAATTTTTACGAAGTCTTATTGTTTACGCACTATAAGACATTCATTGGCTAATTTTATTTTTACTTTATAACCGACGTTGAACAGCCGACCCAATTCTGATTTTACGACTATCAATATCTAAATCCGTAGTTTTATAGATGTGAATCCAACTCGGAAGACAAAGGAGCTTCTGAATCAAGCACTGGGAGAAAATAGTCTTCGTGGAGGACTTATTATTAATGTCAAATGTACTCAACATTTGTGTTCACTAAAATAAAACTTTTTGATACAGTTTTTATTTTATTTTGTAGCCGGTTTTGAACAGATGACTCATTTTTAGATTTACGACTACCAATGCTCAGCTCCTTGTCATTTTGAAGACAAGGGAACTCCTAGATCAAGCATTGGGACAAACTAGTCTTTTTCTTTTTGGAACTAACTCGCATATGCGTTACATAGCGAGGAAAAGCATGAAAACCTCCCACCGTTAGCTCGCGGCGATGGCAATGGGGTTCTAACCTATGATGCGTCTATCTCTGGACGTCAGCACTGTGGTCTGTGCTGACGTCGGGAGCAGTATTCGTATCAACCGCTGGGGTTCTCATTGGGAGGCTCCATCCCGTTGGCTAACTTTATTTTATTTTATAACCGTCGTTGAACACAATCTTGGGTTTATGACTACTAATGTTTAACTCCTCATTTGGTAAGGGAAAACCCAGCTCTTTGCAAACAATTATTTTACCACACTGATTGCAGAGAAATTTTTGATTATGTTGCCCGAGTAGCTTCATTTACCTATCGTTGATATATATATATGGCTAAATCAGCCTGATTTATATCCGAATCTCCTATACTCTATGGCGAATAATGCAACAAAAAGAAAATATTGCTTCATTTTTGTAAATAATTTTATTTCATGACTTTCTTAAATTATACTCTAATTAATTAATAGAGCTATCAAATAATTAAAATCTCGGCCATGAGATCAAAGTTATTTAAATTATTTCCAATTTTTGCTTAAAATTTGATATAATAATAAACATTTCTCTGAAACTTATTGATAATTTCAAAATAAATCAGTATAATATTTGTTAATGCTCACAAGCTTTATATTGAAAATATTACTACCTAAAATATTATTACTATTGAAAATATCACTACTATAGCAGTATTATAAAAAACATTCTTGTAATCAGAAGAGTTAACTTCTTTATTATTTATGCACATCATTAATACGTAAAAGTTAATGTGCTTACTGGTAATCAGTATTTTTTATCATCTAAAAATTATTGCTATTAATCATACAAGGAAATGATACAATAAAAATATTATAAAATAAAGAGACATATAAATTATAAATATTTGGTATAATTATTTAATACATTTTATCCCATACGCAGTAAATGTTTAAAAAAAAGATGTTTTCTCTAAATTTTAGATTCCAGGGTGGAAAATTCTCATGACTGTTTCTGGATATTCTTAATGTCATTACACGAAAGTGTTGTTTCAGTCTACATTTTTCTAGATTGAGTTGCGGTGGCTTAGCTCACCTCCTGATTAGGTGAACCCAGGTTCGTATCCCTGTGGTAGTTGGTTGATACCATGATACAAATTCTGCTTCACAGACCACAGTGCTGACCTAAAATACCCTCTGTGATAGACGGATCATGGATTAGAATCCCCATGCCATCAAGTTAACCGTGGGAGGTTTTCGTAGTTTTCTTCTCAAGTTAACGCGGAGGTAAAGTCCTCCACGAAGACTAGTTTGTCCCAATGCTTGATCCAGGACTTCCCTTGTCTTCTGGGTTGGGTTCAAAATTAGAGGGCTATGGTAATCGTAAACCCAGAATCGGGTCTGCTGTTAAACGATAGTTATAAAATGATAATTTAATAACCGTAATTTATTTGAACAAATTTGAATTCAAGATTTGAATGTTTCATAATTTGAATTAATTGTATAAATTATAATAATTTTGAATAAATTGTAGAGTCACGAATATTCAAACTTATTGAGATCATTGATGTATTTTGATATCGTTTATAAATCTATTTTCATACATAAACTTAGAAACTCTAGTTTCTTTTTTTTTTTCTAGTTTAAAAAAAGTTCCATCAAAAAATGGATAGTTTGTCCCAATGCTTGATCTAGGAGTTTTCTTGTCCTCAAAATGAGAAGGAGTTGAACATTGATAGTTGTGAATGAGTTCAAAACCGGTTATAAAATTAAATAAAAACGATACCAAGAAGTTTTATTTTAGGGAGCACAAATATTGAGACTTGAATACATTTAACATTAATAAGATGTAATAAGACAGAATTAATTTCATATAAAACTCATATTTTTCTAAAACGTCTGATTACATTGAGGGACATCTCCAATCTATACCGTAATATAATTCTCGTCAAGAATACTAAAAATATACTTTAAAAGTGATCATAAAATGTGCCCTAGACTCACAGTTTGAAAAGCAAAAGACTTCACTTTTTGAATATATTTTCTGAATATATTTCACTTTATGAATATGTAGGATAAATAATGTCAAAAAATATATTTAAAGGTGATTGTATTTTTTAAATTCACACTGATATTCATGAATTTTATTCGAACCAACTCCTCAGGAAAGCCTGAACCGTTTCGGCTAAAACTCTCAAGCGTAAATTTTTTTATCTATATGCATCGAAACTAAGGGTAAATTTTTAATATTGCAGCAAAGAAAGAAAAGTAGATTATTTCTAGTATTTTGGGCATATCCACTGGAAACTCATGTCACAGTTGGTGAAACATGGTTAAAACCAAAGAATTTGAATTTGATTTGAGTGAGATCTTATCATGTATAATCGAGGAAAACTACAATATATAAGCCTTTACAAAATTGCTTACTATCATGCTAGAAGAGAAAAAGGATTTTAATTATTATTCTAATTATTGTAAAATCCTTTGAATTTATGTAACAAAAAGCTTGAGGGAATAAAAAAAAATATTAACTTTATTAAGAATTTTTTGAAAGAATAAAATTCTGTTTCACAGTATGTATAAAAAAAAGAAAAACATCACTTACTTTTCTAATGAATTAACAAGAGCTAAGCGCCGATCATAATAGTAGTTCAAAGAGGCAACCTCGAGCATGCTAATTAATTAGTGCTAACTTTTATTTAACTTACAAGGACAAAAACGTACAGATATAAAAAAGGTACTAATTAAACATACCTTTTTTCGGCAGATTTGGATTCGATTTATTTGATGACTAAATAACTTAATAAAAAAAATAGCCAGTTGTAGCTATCGTAGTATCTAAAAGCTAAAATATATGGATATTTAACACCAATTTAGCATCTAAAGAGAATGATAAACGGTTTCAAAATTATGATTGCAAAGGAGAGTGAATTTTCCCTCAATTCTTTTTCTTACTTCTCTTCAAAATCACATTAACTATTTATTCCCCTCAGTTTTTACTAGCTAAGACACAGGTAACCACGCCCCAATTTAGTTTTTGTTCATTTATCTAAAAAAAAGAATTTCAAATAGCTTCTTATAAACAAAAATATTGTTTTATTTTAGGAAATCTAAATTTTTCTGATTTATAATAATCTAAATAACTTGATGAAAAATAGCCAGCTATAGCTATCGTAGTATCTAAAAGATCCTGATTTTACAAAACATATGGACATTTAACACCAATTTAGCATATAATAGATAAAAAAAAATAGTTAAAATTAATTTTAAAGGGAAGAAGAAGAAGAAAAAAATTATAATTCTGAAAATTTGCCAGTTAAAAGTACCTTGACGACGCACTTAGTGTTAACTGTACGGGAAAATTTTCGCTTTGTTTCTTTTCGACTCTGGGCCAATCAAAGACTTCGCCCGTATGCCATATCTTTCAGAACTATGTTTATATATAGAAACTCTAAATAAGCCCCTCAAAATTTAACATTCAATGACAACATTAATAGCAAAGTTTCTGAAACTGAATTCAAAATGCATTTTGTTATTATTGAATACTCAACAAATATTTGTAAGAACTATATTTAAATTGTATATATCCTTAAAAACCAAAAGATAATTGGAAATCAATTTAAAAGAAGGATAGTAGACTTACCAACACAGCATCAACATGCCAAAAAATTCCATTTTTCTTTTATTTTGAAAAAAAAACGAACAAATATTAAAATTAGTTTGATTTTCCTTTTAATTAATGAAAATACTAAATAGTATTCAAAATATTTCCTAAATACCTTTCAAGTAATTTAAACTTAGTGCTGCCACCTATGAAAAAAATTTTATATTAGTTTTTGGTGATCTGAATAGACCAATAACTAAAATTTAAAGAGTAAGTTTAAAAGAACCATTATTTTATCATTATAAAATTCAAATAAAATTAATAAAATTCAATTCAATTGAACCATTTTTTACCAAAACAATAAATTTTAAAAAAAACTTTAAAATCTTAAAATCAAATTTGTAATGTTAGTAATATTTGCAGACATAACATACATATAGGGAAGAAACCATTTCACTGGACTATATTAACGTATTATTTGACGCAAGCCGTCTTAAGGGTGTTTAAACGTGTTTTTCGAAGTTCTTTCCCCACAAGAGATAAAAGAAAAAACTGCCGTTTGGACACTTTTCAGGACTGATTTTAAATTTGGGGAGGGGGGGATTTTTAGCTGCACATTGTTCTTTTATTTTTGCCATTGATAATATTACAAATAAGCTTTTTTTAAAAATAAATATGCTCACACTTTTCGCAGTTAGGCCGTGGGGCATTGGTGTCCTATTAATCTCTTTCAGTAACTAATGACCCATGAAAAAAACTACTGGGACATATTCTTCCCAGTTGATATATTAAGACAAGATTGTTTTTATTGTTTTAAAATCTATGACAACAAGGATATAAATAAAATGTTACTATTCTTAACTCTATTTACAATAAGCAAGTAAATCTTCGCAAACAAGTGATGACAGTTGTGGAATCGAAGGATGGACGTTCAAGAGATTGATCTGGTTAGGGAGATCCACAGAAAGGATTCACGCAAAGCTTCAAATTATGCTAAGAACATTTTAAGATTTCATTACCATTTTATTCTATTAACACATTTTATGCTCTCCTAAAACAAAAATCACCAATTTAGCGAAATTTTTTCTCCTAGATAGAAATTATTAAAATCAATAATTCTCATTTTCTGCTATTTTATGAGCCCAAGCAAATGAACCATTGGAGTAACTTTAAAAACATTAAGAAAATGTTCACAAACACTTCTTGTTTTCCCAAAACTGCGCAATATTAAACATTTTCATCATTTTAATAATTTACATAGTTGGCGATTGTTAAATATGGACAAAACTTACTGTAACAGTTAATAGTAACTGTTACAAACTCACAACAGTGTGTCATCAATTGAATTGATGGTTCTTAAAATTTTATTGCATAAAAACATTAAGTTTAAACAGCAATTCTTTCTGCAAATTCATGTGAATGGGCATAAAATGTATCTTTCGAAGTTTTTAATTTTAATTAAAAAAAATTAGGCAGGTGGCCAGATAGTAAGTTTGTTAATAAAAACAATACCTGATAATCACATAAAATTTTTCGAAATCTTTTGGAGAATTAAAATCTATATTCGATTTAAAATTCAAATTCTCAAATTCGACCGATTTTGCACAAATTTTGTAGTTTGATATGTAAAATTACATTCTTTAAAATGATGTAAAAAATTGCATACCTTACAATTCAAAATTTTTTCGACTATTGTTAAATGAAATAATAAAAAATAATAAATATTTACTTAAAGTTATTTTTTGTGTGGAACTACCTTTAGATAAACGAATTTTATAATTTTGTGCAAATTTTTTTTATTTCTCTTAAAAGTTTCTCGAGATATGACGAACAACGCAAAAAGTGGATTTAACATTTCGGGGTTCAATCTTTGGACAGCTCTCCTGACCAAACTATGGGGAAAATATTTCCTAAATTGAAGATAACCTGTGCATTTTTTGAGTCAGAAATCCGATTCCGACGAAAAATATATATATTTATTCAGAAAAAATAAGCTTTTGCGTCTGATTTCTGTAACTTAAACTGTCGTCAGCACTAATTAATTAGCGTATTTGAGGTCATCCCTTCGAACCATTAATATTGAGATCTGAAACATGAAGATTCAATTTATTGGGTCAAAAATTAATAAAGTTAGTCTATTATTTATTAATTTATTAGAGCACTGTATACTGTCACATGAAAGAATTGTTTTTGAACCTTAAATAGTTCAAAAGATTCAAAAACCATCAGTCTAATTTAGCCTGGAGGCATTCCCGGCCGAGTAGTCTCACCGATCCGCTAAACACTCGGTAGCGTGAAAGCAACGGGTTCGATTCCTATCATAATGCTGGATGCATCTTTGCGATGTCCTTTTCTAATTTGTGCTATCCATTCTTCAAAAGGACTTATAAGCCTTTTTTGTAAGGAGCACAAGTTGTCGTAATAGTAGTACTTTACTTACATGGCACTAGAACAGCATGATGGACTGTTAGCAAAGGGTTGAAAAACATCCCTTAAAATGGTCCGAAAACATGCCATTGCAGATCAGATTTTGATAACCTGCGCGTGAAGTCGAGTTCTTTATGGTAGAACGGTAAATCGAGTATCGATACGTCATACTAATGATCCCTTCGCAGACTGATCAAAGTGGTCCTCGCTCACTAATCCCTGGCAGTGATGTCGTTTATATGATGGGAATCGTGTTTTACGATCAATCTACTGTGGGACTGAAAGTTTTTGAAAATCCTTCACCCTAATATAACGCGGAGACCTCCTTACTAGGGCATTGTGACAGATCCTCAACACTCGCGGAAGTAGCGGGTTCAAACCCTGCTGGTTTGTGATGTCCTTCTCTAATTAGTTCTTTAACTTGACAAAGACTTATAAGCCTTCCCTGTAATGAGCACATACGTCAGCATATTGAAATGTAAGAATAAATAAATACAACCTGGAACCCTACCATGAGCTCCATGGAATGAAATTCCATCTGGAAATAACGTCACGTTCCAACGGGAGTTATTTCTCCCCACCACGAACACCTTGGATAGAGTTTCTTGGCTGGAATTGGAATCGGTTTCATTGATGGAACCAAACTTTCCCAGTTTCACTTTCCAGCCGGGAATCTTCATTCCATTCCCGGTAGCTCATGGTAGGGCCCCTGAAGTTCATGATTTACTTAATTATACACTCAACTAAGCACAACTTACCAAGAACAGCCTTAAGACCCAACGTTTAATGTGTAAATCAACATTAGATGCAATTTTATAACTTAAAAAATAGCATTTTAAGATATTTTTCTGCTTGTGTGCTTTCATAAAGAGAAAATCTATGTAAAAATATAATTAGATTTGTTACAGCTAGCTAGAATTATTAGTCATAATGAAAAACATAAGAAAGGTAAGAAATTCGAGTCAAGTAACTTTTTAGAAAGTTTTATGGCACTGGATTTCGTTTCACAACTGTAATGTGAAAAAATACCTTATAAAAATATCCTACACAGTGCAAAAAAAAGCTAACAATTAAAATTTATCATCATTTTGTACAATATATTATTAAATATAACTAAAAAAGTAATCATGTTTAGTAATTTTTCTCTTATGAGTTTATTTTAAGTTACGTATTTCTAAGTAAAGATTCTATTTTCTGCAATTATTTAAAGCTAGGATTTCAAGAGGTTACTGGCAAAAGTTTTTATTTAAGAAAATTTGATGACATTACTTAAAAAATTCTTATTTTTTCTAGGTTAAAATATTTAAGTTTGTTCAGCCGTCATCCGAGTTTATCTTGCAATATCCATTCAGTCCTCATTATCGCCATATAAGTAAGTATGTGCTTATCTCTTATTGACTGAATCCGTTTGTTTAAAAATTTCATTATTTAAAGCATATAAACCCAAGAAACTAAAGCGAAAAGATATATTGGATTAAATAAGCATTCGTGGGAATGAAATAAAATTCCAAGGCATCAAAAATGAGCTTATGTTGCAGGGGTGGAAAGAATTTTGGCCTTGTCGAAATTGTTTACATCGGACGCACCAAAGTGTAGACTAAAGAAATACGATAAATATGTCTGTTATCAATAATGCGATAAATCTTTTATTTCCGCACGTTGTTAGATCCTTCGGCATAAAATAATTTCGATAATGTCAAAATTCTCTCTAACATCAGCTCATCTTGATGCCCTGGAATCTTGCTTCATTTATATAAATGCCGATTCCCTTGTTAACGACTTCCTCCCCACATCTTGATTGAGATTTTTACATCTTTCGACAAAAGTAGTTTATTTTCTTTCACCGTTATTTATTTTTCGGTTTCACTCTCGACTAACCACTGTTTTGCTTTTTTTTGTTTCTCACTTTTATTTTCAATTTGTCTTAGACAACTCTTTATTTTGAATCATTTTTGTTTTTTCTCTTTCTCGTCCGGTGAGTATTGAGAATGGACGTCTATTCTTGAGCTCTCAAAACAGGTTAACTCTAATTACCATCTCCAAATTTTTTGAAGCCAATGAAATTTTTAATCAAGTATATAAAAGGATTGCCCAAATGAAAATTGGACACTTGTAATAGTGTCAGAAATACAGCAGTTCCACCATTATGGATTATAAAAGAAAGTAGAAAGAATGAGCTGCAGATTTAACAGTCTGCATGAGACCATTTACTGTGAATGTAAGGTTGTGTTTAAGATAGATGCGTGTAAGCTATAACAAACACAAACAGTTGTAAAAAAATGCCACGGAAGTTTTCGTGAGAAGTAAACATTTATATCAGATAAACTAGGCTAAAGTACACAAACACCAAGACTTCCAATTTATACCATTTCTCCTGTTGATTAAATGATTAGAGGTGGCTGAACAGTTATAGTGCGTCACACGAAGGAACGAAGCAATCATTTTCTGTAATTTAAAACCATACTGATGTGCGTCATTCTGTTCTGGGCACCTCCATTTTTAATTTGATTTTAAATCCACCTTAAATGCTCTCATGTGCAATTTTGTACACTCTTTCAACCTTCTTTTATAATCTTTAATGTTGACGCCCTACAGTATTTCTGGTGTAATTACATACGTCTACTTTCAATTTGAACAAACTTATAAGCTGAAAAATGCATCGCAAAAATTATCCTTTCTGTAAAATTTAAATTTTTTTTCTGATTTATTTGATCTCTCGGTTCTTTTCCTTAATTCAAAATATTCTCTCAATTTTTTTAGAGTGTAATTGTAATGTAAAGGATTTGATAAGTTGTTTTTTACAAAGATAACGACGTTTTCCACATTAATGTTATTTTCATTTGTAATTTCGTGTTGCCTGGTTCAAATAACGTTTTGCTTGGATTCAATTTCCTAACAGAACATCACCAATTTCATTTTGCCTTCAAGCTCATTAAATTTTACTCTTAACACAACATTTTTATTCTAATGGAAGTACCACACAGTACATTCACTACAATTATTTAGGTTCTATTCACTTAAAATTTACAGCAGACGCGCTCTTTACCTTACCTTGCACTGGCTTCTAACATCCACAAATCAAGATATTCAAATTACGAAAATATTCAAATTATGAACTAGATCTTCAGAAGTCTATGAATTCTGTTTGCTTTTAATGGTACTGGTACTTTTGTTCACGTCGCACTAGAGTTGCACAATGACGGTCTGGGAAACATCCCTGAGGATGAGCCGGAGACAACATTCATACGTCACATCCCGTTTAATAGGGAGGACACATTCACACACAATCCTCATATAATAATCTTGACCTGAACCAGAGCACGATCAATCACCGATCCAATGTTTCAGAGGTATTGATTTGTTATGGGAACTTGGATGACTTTATGACCCCGAGAGCCTGCACCAATCACAATTTTGTCTTTGGCCGGTGGGCATCGAATTAACGACCGCTCAGGCATGGGTCCAACGCCCTACCAACCAGGCAATCCGGACGCCTCTAAAGGATGACAAAAATGCGTCTTTTACTATTGTTTCTATAGGCCAAAAATTGATGATGATTAATAAAAAGATGAATGAGGATGGTCAGTGAGACTGAGAATGTGCCTGTTTTTGACAAAGTAACTGCTCCAGTGTGACAATTTAGATTATCTCCATAGAACAAAAAAAGTGGGAAACTCAATGAAAAAATATGTATATTTGTTCTTTAAACTTCTTTTATAATGTAAATTTTTCAACTTTCCTTTTGTGTTAACTTTTAGGAAAAAAACAAAAAGTGACTTGAATGTTAAATTGCTGGTATATTTTAAGAATTTGAGAAACTAATAAAAAATTTTAGATGGACACTTTCTTTAAAAGCACTATGCAGCAGGAAATTAAGTGTCTGTTATACCCTTTCTCTGACATAGCAATTGTGAATTTTTCTGACAAATCGGAACCACCTTTCGCTTTTTTTTTCCTTAGAAATTTGTATACATTGTTTATTGTGAATAGATCAATGCCCAAAATTGCACCAATATTTGTTACTTCCCATTTCTTAGTAGAAAAAGCACTTTCCTTCACAAAACAAATTTTTCTCATTGGGAGGTGGAATTATAGGCAAGTCGCAACCCCATCTCCAAAAGGATTTCTTGAAGAAACGTGAAAGGAAACAGGACTATCTATGAGTGACTGTCATCAGCAGATCGTAAATTATCAGAGCAGAATGTCATCGGCACTGGTGAAAAGATCAAGGAATGTTGCATTGTTGCACAGTTGGATATATTTCAACATTTTATTGTAGAAAACTGAGTTCATTTTAACTTTTACTTTTTAACGAGGAAGCGAAAAATAAAGCTTTTACAGAAAGAAAGAAAAAACCTATTTAATTTTTTAATCTAGCTTTAACTGTTTTAATCCAGCTTTACTCTAGCTTGTCACTGGCGTTTAGAAATTTTTATGAGTCCGTTCAGGAGATCCGCCATGGCTCAGGGGATAGAGCTTTCGCCTGCCAATGAGGTGAACTAGGTTCGAATCCCAACGATGACTGGTCTACACGAATTCCGCATCAGTGGTAGACGGATCATGGGTTAGAGTCCTTTTACCGTCAGGCTAACTGTGGGAGGTTTTCGTTATCTTCCTCTCCATGTAACGCAAATGTGGGTTAGTTCCATCAAAAAGTCCTCCACGGAGGCAAATTTCTCCCAATACTTGATCCAGGAGCTCCCTTGTCTTCTGGATTAGGTTCAAAATCACAAGGCTATGGAGTTGAACATTAGAAATCGTAAACCCAAAAATTGGGCCGGCTGTTCAACTTCGGTTATAAAATTATAAAATAAAAAAGTCCGAGTTGTTTGAAAAATTATTTCTTCTTCATTAATTTAACAATAACTGCTGTTACAAAAAAAAATGTAGACGATTATTTTTAAGATTTTATTGCACGTTCTTTAGTTCATAATTATTTCTTTGCAAGGTCAGTGGGCTGATCGTAAATACATGGTTCCCAGTAGAACACCGAAGTCGAGCATTCTGTCTGTGAAATGGCGATTATTTGGTCCTCGTTAAACTGATCTACTGAGTATTCGATTTAGTTGTCGTCGTTCTTGCGAAGCGAAATTGTGACTGTCACCAACAGCTCTAATGTGACGCGAATAAAGTGATTCTATTACTGTTCAGTGATCAACATGGACGGATCATTATATCTTAAGTAATCTGAAGCCACGTGTTTACTTTGAATGTGTTTCTTTTAAAACGTTTTTCTATAGAACTAAATTTAAAATCAACTGCAAATAAAGAAAATATATTTAAACAATAATAACAGGAATTTTTGCAAGTTTACAGATCTCATGAGTCGAAAAAGGCATTTATTTGTCCGTTCTTTGATAATTAATAATTTCTTATTAGTCATGTCATTGATCTCAAAGTTAATAAGCGCTGATTTAATAGGTACAAAATTAACTAGTGATATTTAATGTAGATATTTATTAAATATGTAGAATACTACACTAACTGAGCAAAACTCAAGGGATACCCACCTAATATCTGGTCGGGCCCCCTCTGGCCCTGCGGAGTGCAGCGATACGGCGTGGAAGTGAGTCTGCAAGGCTCTGGAACACGTCCGGAGGTATTTGGCACCACACATCCCGCAGAGCAGCAGCCAATTGTGGCCTGTTTGTGGGTTGAGGATTCAATGCCCTGAGCCTGACGTCGAGGGTATCCCAGATATGTTTGTTCAATGGGGTTCATATCAGGACTTCGAGGTGGCAAATTCAGTCGTTGGATCTCACCTGCATGCTCGTCGAACCAGGCACGGACGATATTGGCGCGATGTGGGGCTGCGTTGTCATCTTGATACACAGCAATGTCATCAGGGTGTTGAAACATTACAAAAGGGTGGAGATGGTCGCCAAGCAGCTGAAGATACCACTGACCTGTCAATGTGGCATCCAGAACGACCAGGGGGCCCATTCCATGTCACGAAAATGCACCCCACACCATGACTGATAGGCCACCGGCCTGGACTGTGCTCACTTGGCATGCTGGATCCATCGCTTCGTGCGATGTGCTCCACACACGGTGCCTCCCATCAGCATGGAACAGTTGATAACGTGATTCGTCAGATCAGATCACTGTTGCAGTGTCCATCTGTGGTGATTGGTGGCAAAGGCACGCCGGATTGTCCGATGACGCTGGGTTAGCAGTGGCTAACCCAGTGGGCCATCACTCGCATTGAATGCGTAATTTGATATTGCTATTGCCCTAGGCAAATTTCTCATTAACTGCACTAAGATAACAGGTTTAGCTTTAAACACACAGAACAAGAATGAACAAGTTTCTTACTCAAATTAAGAACATTAATAATCAAAAACTTTTAACATATAAGATATAACGAGAATTGTGATGCAGCATGCAAATTTTTAAGATGAAAAATGTTCCACAATTAAAGAAGACAACTTGAGATTTTTGAGATAAAAGAACCTACTATCAAATTCTAAATCACTGTGGGTACGTGTCCCACCAAAAAAAGTATGTTCTCTTCATCTAAAAATGGAGACAAATTTAATAAGTTACTGGAATTAGGAAACTATTGCCCTCTTAATCTCTTTTGCAAAACATATATCTCGCACTCTAAACAATACATCAAGGTGGATAATTCAGATACAGTTAAACTATCCGTAGTTTTATACAGTGGATTTCTAGCGTTTTCTTTGATAAGCACACACCACGCAATGATTAATTGCAGCTTTGCCAATTAATTATGGGATCATTATTTTGCTCCACAAGACTCGTGGAATCTCCGTCGAATAATTCTGGATGTCAGTGCAGTCACTAGGGAAATTCATTTCATGTTGAGGAATAAGGAAGGGCCAGAACTACCATTTTAGTTGGATCAAATCCTTTCGTTAAGATGTATGCAGAATTCTGGAACATAATGCCGCTGATTTATTTCTGTAAACACTTAACTGATCAGAACTCGATAGGGTACAAACGCCTCTCTTGATTCATTTCTTATCTTCCCTAATATTAAGGTAGAATCGATTCAACAGAAAAATGAGTGAATATTCATTTTTAATTCATTTTGCTCTGTATGCATCAATTTGATAATTAGAACGGCACTACACGTACATCTAAGCGAATTACAGTTACTTACTTAACTGGTGACACGCAAGATTTACTCACAACAAGTTTTACTTTCAATTCTTCATCAAAGTTGAAGGATCTTGCGTAAATAGAGGCACCATATACTCTTTCGGAAGCATCGTAAAAACTATGAAGTTCAATTACTTCAGAGCTTTCGATCACTATACAACACTCAGTGTTTATGTTATTTAAATTCATTAAAGAGCGAACAAATTTTTACTACGCACCTACTTCTTTCTCTGGAAGTCTGCCATCCCAGTTCATTTTTAGCAATTGTTGAACGAATATTTTTGTTTCACTGATCACTGGTCTAACTAGTCCAAGTGGATCAAAGAGTCTTGCGATGATTGATAAAAACCGATCTTATAGTTGGATGAGTAGTTAGTTCTATCTTTACATTTAAGTTAAAACAATCAACCCTCCAGGCGATATCTAAAATTTTAATTTCATCCGTCAAGGAAAATTCATACTCTTTTGCAGAGACTGGAGTAATCTCGGAATTATTCGCACGCAACCCTTTATGTAATGACATCTGAGCAGTTTTTAGAGAGTTAGTGTTGCGATGTTTATTTTTTTTCAGCGTGTTAGCTCCACTCAATACACCACCCCTGTAAATATCATTACACAAAACTGATGCAGCAATAAGAAAGTTTGCCTCCTCGTTAATCTGTTTTAATTTCCTCATTGCTAAAAACGGGGCTTCCATACGTGACGCTATTAAATTGATACAACTTAACAATTTTCCACAAAATTGTTTTGGGCAATTAATATTGATTCTCACCAATATTAATCATGCGGTAAATTTGACAGCAGTGAAAGCTTTTGAAATCTCACTAAAAAGGGGAAAAGACCATAGTATTGTATGGAATTAAGTGATTATCCATTAATAGTCAAGGTGGGTTCATAGGTTATACTTTTTTGTTGTCTATAAATGCCATGGTGAGGCATTGACACTTCAGGCTCTACAATTTACTTTATTACACCTATCCTTTCCTTATACACTGCTCAAAACAATTAAAGAATATTGTAAGTCTTGAAAAAAATAACGCTATAAGCAAAAATTTTTTTGCATAAAATGGAAGAGGATTTTCTTATTTTCAAACTTCGCAGTATGCAAATTCTGAGTATGACGTCGTAGACGAAGCTTTGTTTTGATGAGTGCGATGTCTCAACGAAGTCATTTTACCGAATCAAAAGCTTGGAAAGTTGTAGGCCGGTTAGAGGGGGACAAACACAAGCCGAAGTAGCAGAAGTCATTGGAGTTTCACAAAGTGTGATTTGCAGGATCTGGAACCGTATTTTGGAGATTGGAAATGAAGGCCAAAGATCAGGACAAGAGAAGGTAGACGAACAATGCCGAATGAAGACCATTATTTAACGCTAACGAATGCCACTCTTCTTCAACAACACATTCGCTCGGTTACCACACCACAGTTTTGACACAAACTGTCCGAAACGGCCTTCACGCTGGTCTGCATGATCACCGACCAATGATGTGCGTCACGTTAACAGCAAGGCATCGTCACGCCAGAAGGGAGTGAGCAACAAAGCAAGAGAACTGGAGGAAAAATGACTTGCCTCTGACGTGTCCCATTTTTCTGTTCACCCTGATAATAGGCGTATTTTCTTCCGGAGGGAACGTGGCACTAGAAACAATCCTGCGTTTGTGCACGAAAGTGTAAGATTTGGCGGTGGGAAGTGATCTTTGGAGGTAGGGGCGGAGGTGCACTAATCTCCATGTCATTCGAAATGGAGCTCTGACTTGTCGCCGATAATAGTGATGAGATCCCGAAACTTATTGTAGTCCCTTACGCTGCAGCAATTGGAGATGACTTCATGTTAATGGACGACAACTGCTGACCATATCGTGCTAACTTGGTGAATGATTTCCTTTTGGAGGAAGGAGTCATACGAATGGATGGGCCAGCGTGTTCTCCGGCCATGAACCCTTTCGAGCATGTCTGGGACATTTTAGGCTTTAGGACATTCTGGAAAGAGCTCTTCTGGAGGAGTGGGACAGATTACCCCAGCCCCTCATTAATAACCTCATTGACTCGATGCCTCAAAGATGTTCAACATTGCTGACCATCCGGGGAAACCATACCCCCTACGAAAAACGATTTTCTTTTAAGGAAACACCTTTTTTAATTTGTTTTTCTCATATGCACAAATTGTGTTTTTTTTCCTTTTGTACCCAAATACTCAACAGAACGCATCTTTTTCAGCAAAACAATTGTCATTTTTATCTCATATAACCTAGTACGTCTGTCGATAATGTATTTATCATTCAAACAATTCTCCAGGTACAAGATCAACATACAACCTCAATATCCTTTAAGCAGTGTATATCTCCCTGTCTTATCTCTTTAATGTATCCGCGCAAAATGTTCCTGAAATGGTATAAATGTTTTCTACTTTTAGGTAATTCATTTCTTCTCACAAAATTTTCAAATTTGAATTTAACTCTTCCGACCTATAAATTAACCCCTTACCAGTGTCGCCCGAATCCAGTTTGGGCAACAACAGTGATGCCCGACTGACTTCGACCAGAAGAAAAACTTCTATTTTGTGTTCGCTTCTACTTTAGGACTCTTAATTCAATATTTTCCTAATAGATGGCATTAGGGATTTCACCGATTACGACTTCAGTCGAAGGAGGGAAAATGTGAGTGATGCAAAGAGTGCGATTTGGGCTTGAGTGCAGTACCGTGTTTTGGGATATACCATACTGTAAAAGATTTGTAAAATTTATGTATTGAAAATCATATTGTTGTGTTTTTATTTTATACTTAGCTTCAAATTTTTTTTTAATTTGCTCTAATTGAATAAGATGTGTGTGTAATCCATTACTTTTTTATGCCTATGTGAAAATTATAAATACAGTAGTTATTGCATTTAAAAGAAAAATTTGTAATAAAAAACCATTTTGTAACTTTCATAATAATATAAAGAACAAAATTAAAGAGTCAAAGAAATTTTCCATTTCTAAAACGAATATCACTGTTAAGTGGTCAATAATTTTAATAAATTTATCTGTCCTTGAAATTCTACGATATAACCAAAAACAGATGCCTGTGGTGTAATATTCGCATTTATTTCTTCCAGCTTAATTATGTCATAAAATTATTTCACTCCAATAAAAATATCAATTTTTCACTGAATATTTAAATTAGTGTCTGCAATGATTTAAATGATTCAAGAATTTGCTCTCGCGCATCAATCATTCGATTAAATTATTAAATCGGTTATCTACTAACATCGAAATATTTCATTCAAAAATGTTATCTTAATTCGCAATCGTTGCCGTAACTTTACGATTAGCTATTAATGAGATATCACTAATGCAAGAAACAGACTTTAAGCATTCATAACTCTTCGACTCGTTGTCTAGTAAAATTCTTGCTTCCTGACAGTAGACAAAACTCTTTTGATCAGATTCGTTTCAATGAAAGGCTGAGCGATCTATCGAAAACTAAGTAGGACTGGTCTCGTATTTCTATTAAAGTGAATTAATTTTTTATCACACACAGATGCAATTCTTGTAGAAAAACCTCTTTAGACTGTGATCAGCTGATAAACATTAAAACAAACACTATTATTTCGGCTCTCTCATGAACCCAGTCTAAAGGACAAAAGTAAAGTGAATAGCATAAATCAAAATTTTTATTTTTTCTTCATTTACCCTTTGATGTGCAATTTTTATTAAACATATTTTTTATACTTTTTTCATTATTTTGTATTAATTTAGATCAAAATAAGGGGAAAATATATTTAGCATTTTAATAAATTATGATTATGCAATACAGCAAGAAACACCACTGTCTTTTTCTGCGTTAAAGGAAAAATATTCCAAACAATGATTTTTCAAATATGCACTTACCAGTCCATATTATTAGACACACTATAAGATTCTATGTAAAATTATAGTTATCAGGTGATACTATCCAACTGTATTGTTTTTACTCGGATGAAACCGGTTTGCATTTGTTTGCGCTCCTGTATCAATTGGTTAACATTGTAATGCAATACGTTAAAAATAAATACAAATAGGAAGTATATAAAAAATCTNGAAACCTGTGGATGAACAAGTTATATAAAAATATTGCATATAAACTCGTGCAAATCATGTAATTATAAAAAAACTACAGTGCGTCTAATAATTTTATCTAATTATTATAATATACTAATATAATGATTGATATAATAAATATTCTATATTGATATAATATATCGTCTAATTTATCCTACCGTCATATTTATATTACATATCGTCTCATTTAACCAATTGATACACTAAGGTAAACAAGTACAAATCGGTTTCAGTCACATAAAAACAATAAAGCTGTATAGTATCACTCGATAATTAAGATTTTACATAGAATCTTATAGTGCGTCTAATAACTTGGCCAGGGTTGCAGTTTTTTATATCTAAGAATAACAGTTATTCGTCACTGAAATTTCTTTAATTTACAAAATCAATTAATTTTATGAATATGAATTTTAAAAAAAAAATTCGAATTATTACTTAATGATTTTATATTTTAGTTCAAATATAATTCCAATAATGTAACAAATTTTTTAGTAAGTATTAGACTGTTTCAAAATTTGTTATTAATCATTTTTTGCTCTTTTCTCTTCATTTATTATCTTACCTCACGAAATGAAATACTAATTGCCTCTTTCCTTAACTCTACAGGTTTAAATCAATTCTTTGCTTGCCCGATATTTACAATATTTATATGAGATTAGATATGTTGTAGAACACGGATATTTTGGAATTCGCTCCAAATTTCTTCAATTTTTGAAAAGTTTGTCGTTTAAGGGTTAACGGTCGCTAGTTGTTTAACTACCTGTTAATTTTTGATTAATTCATTTCATAATTTTCACGTGACGTTATTACTCTTTGTTTAATAATAATTATTTTATCAATATTTTAAATAATTCTTCCGGAAAATTAAACTACACTAAAAAAATTATCTTAAAGAATAATAAAACAAAATTCAGGATTTTTACAAACATAGGGAACATTCCAACTGGATGTGATGTGATCGTTCTACTTTAAATACACCAAAAAATTCTCAATTTATAAATGTTTACTTTATATGAACTTTTATTTCAATAAAAAAACTAACAAAAAATGTTGTCGGAGCAGGTTCTGTACCGAAAAACTGATATCTCACTGTGCAAACAACAATTAGACTCATACCAAAAAAACGTCTTTACTTATCAGCCGCTTCGTGCGAACTCCTATCTTTATTTACAACATCTACCTTGATGACAGCGCCATCGCAACATGAAGGCATGCCCACCCCACCCCCGACAAGATTGTGCTACACCTGGTATAGCGAAATCTGATCCACAACATTTAATCACTTAGTAGTCTTGATAGATCATCAGCATTTTTTAATTGAGCACCTGGGCAGTGTGTGATATGAATATTGTACTTTTGGAGAGCTAAAGCCCACCGTTGCAACTTAGCAGATTGGGATACTGACTTCTGTAAAAATATTAGAGGATTATGATCAGTGTTAATGTCAATATACGCACCAAACACGTAATTTTCAACTTTTTAACCGACCATACTACAGCATACGCTTCACGTTCAATCGTAGCCCCGTTTTGCTGCACTTAGTTCAGTTTTTGGCTAGCAAAACTGAAGGGGCAAAGTTGACCGTTATCATCTCTTTGGGATAAACAAGTACCAAAATCATAGGAACTTGCATAACACTGTATAACATACGGTTTTTTAGGATCTGGAGTATAAAGGGAAGGAGTTTACTCAACTTTTTCTTTAGTTTCTAGAATGATAATTCCTCTACGTCAGTCCAAGGAATAAACTCCGGAACTTTCGTTTTGGTTAAATCCGTCAATGATTTTGCTATCTCAGCATAGTTTTTTATGTAATTTCTGTAATAATTAAAGAGACCTAACGCACTTTTTAAAGCTGACTTGGTTTTCGGTGTTTCGATGATTTCAATAGCACGAAGCTTTTCAGGATCTGGTTCATGTCTACCATCTCCTATAATATGACCTAAATACTTGATTTGTGTTTTTGCGAAAACACATTTCTTGACATTAACAGTGAATTTTAGATCAGTTAATTTAGACAGTACCATATCTAATTGTTTAAGATTCGTATCCCAGTCACAAGAAAATATAGCTACATCATCGAGATATGCTTTGCAGAATTCACGATATTCACTTAAAGCACTGTTCATTACTTTCTGAAAAGAAGCTTCTGCGTTGCGGAGGCCAAATGGCATTACCTTCCATCTATATTGGGCTTGATGAGTTTTAAATGAAGTAAGATCACGGCTTTCCTCTTCTAAAGGAACCCTTTTAATCCCAGTACCCTTTTAATACATCTAGGCAGGATATAATTTTATCATGCCCAATTTGGTTGATGAGGTCTGCTGAATTTTCCATTGGGTAATCAAAGGATTTTGTTACAGCATTTAACTGTCTGAAATCGATGCATACTCGCACACTACCATCCTTCTTTGGCACGCAAACTACTGGGTAAGCAATGTCTGCTTCGCTGTGCTCAATAAGACCTAGATTTTCTAATTCTGAAATTTGTTTGTCGACTTCAGTCTTGAAAGATTCGAGGATTTTGTAAATGTAGGGTTTCTTCCTCTCAGCTCCTGGTAGTAATCGAATTTTATGTTAACCTACATTAGCGACTTGTACTTTACCGGAGAATAATGATGCATGCAAAAGTTCAAGCAACTCTGTTTACTTTCTTCTAAATGACTAATATCTACCTCAATGTCATCTTTTTCTAACAAAGGTGTTATAATTGGTGTAGGATGAATTTCACCAAATTCAACATCGTCTTCAAAAATAACTCCCACAGTTTGCGTTATAGCATGAAAATGTCTTATTTTGTTAGCACGAATATGGCGTACATTGCCATCTGGTAATTTAACCTTATATGAATTAAGATTAACTCGTTCTATTGTTTCGCCTGGTCTCGTCCATCTTGCGTATAGTTTATACGCATAGTTTAGAATGAGTAAATCAACTAATTCACCTTTCTTAAACTCTTTCATTCTCGTACCTCGATTAAAATAATGGGCATAAGAATTTTGTTTTTTAGTTGTAGTCAAAGAAGCGAGATCTGCGGCCTCTTTCAAATTCATTTTAAATTCCTGTAAATAATCTACAGCCGAATTGCTAAGATTTAGGGGTAGTGGAATCTCACCTGACCAAGAAGATTTTAGAACTGACAAAGGGCTATTAGCTTCGCGTCCATACATAAGTTTAAAAGGAGATATTCCCGTTGTACAATTTGGTACTTCGCTGTACGCAAAAAGTAAATACGGAATATGTTTATCGCAATCGGTAGGATCTGAACGGATAACATGGTGTAACACATGTTTAAATACCCTATTCCATTTTTCTACTAAACCATTCGAAGCTAGGTAAGATGGAGTGGAAAATCGAGGACTTGTTCCTAACCTATTTTCAAATTCTTTCGTCAATTGCGAAGTAAAATGAGTACCCTGGTCACTGCAAATTACTTCTGGAATTCCGGTACGCATGAATATCTCTAAAAGGGCGTCGCATGTTGTCATAGCAGACAAATTTTTTAGTGGGCCATCTGAAATTTTGATCAATTAAACATGAACAATACTTATGTTTTCTACCCGAGGGTGGAACAATTTCTCCAATTAAATCTATATTTACCGTGTGAAAAGTATATGAAGCTCTAACGACAGGGGTTATAGGAATTTTATCAGATTATCGCATCTTTAATTGACAATTTTCGCAGGTTTTACAATAATTTTCAACATCTTTTGAAACATTAGGCCAATACAAAGATAATTTTATGCGTTCCTTAGTTTTTCGTATTCCTAAATTATTCTCACTATGAGCGAATTGAATAACTTTATCCCTATAAATTTTAGATAATACTAATTGATATATTGTATACGATATAGACATAAATTTTATCTTTATAAAATAATAAATCATCCCGCAAAAAGAAATTATTCTTTTTCAAACTAGCATCTTTAAAAGAATTCTTTACAATCTTTCTGCATTTCTTGAAATTTATTAGCCTCGGAATATTCATCACTATAACTGCATAATTTATTAGTATCCGACATTAAATAAACACCGTACGCTGTTTCACTTTCTTCTGATTGAGAAAATGAATCTTCTGACCTTGCTGAACTTTTATTCATTTCTTCCCCCACGTCTACTGACGGGTCGCATTCTGAAACTAAAGCGTTTTCGATTTTGGCTGAATCATCATTTTGATAAATCAGAGTTATAAGCGTCCTGTGTAATTAAGCAAGGGATGTTTAATTTACCTGTTAAAGCAAACAAAATATTTGAACTATAAAATAGACAATCGTCAGGGTTTTTATAATAAACTGGAAATATTGCTAATTTCGCCTAGACTTGTTCTTTAAATGCGGATTGTAAAATTATTTTTCCCTTAGCTTCTATTTCTAAAGACGGAATGATATTCAAAATAGAGATTTCAGCCCCGCTATCGATGATTGCGTCTGTTTGACGACTTACAATAGAAATGAAGACTTTTTGTAACGGGTACTAATTAATTTCATTTTCAGAACTCTACAAATGTTTCAAATTTACATTTGTAACCACCGCAGTATTATCACTGGATTTATTTATAGACGTTTGTGTGTTACTTTGTGTTTTGTTTTTAATACCATTACCGGCTTAGATTGTTCATAGTATTTATTTCTTCTATTTGGGAAACGTTTAGTCATATGTGAGTTACTGGAACAAATATGACATTCGCGTGTGTGGGGAAAATATTTGTTTTCTCTAGTAAATTGGGGATTTTCTCAAAGGTGGTGGTACATGCTTTTCATTCGAATTGCTATTGTTGTTATAAGCCCTTAATTCGGTTCTCTTTTCAGTTATAATTTTTCCTTGAGATGTAAAATATGGGTCTTTTGCTAACACAAGTGGTTTAAACCATTTTTCGGCCTGCCTAACGTTAATATGTGAGGTTGTATCTCGATCTAGTGTCTGACACTATCAATTGCTTTAAAGTTTCAAAATCCTCACAAATTTAAATAGCAATTGAAACTCGTAGTTAAGCGCGAAGCAAATTGTATATGTGTTTTCTACTGATGCCCTTATAAAATTCTCTAATACTGTCTGCGCGGTGAGTTCTCTCAAAACAATTGATTTAATCACCTCATAATTGTTTAGATCTGTTATATAAGTTAAAATACTTAATATCTCTGCTTTATATTTCTCGGATATATTTTTTGTATTAAAGGCTCTTTCCAAGGAAGCAAAAAAAGCCCTTCCGACTTACTCGGCACTCGAATTGTTAATGTTCTAACGCTTTTTATTAAATTTGCTAAATTATTGCAATCCGTTTCACTGGTCACTGTAGTCTTAGACATGTCAACTAGGTTACCTCTAATATTCGCAATTTCTAACTGCTTTTCTAATTGAGCTTATTTTAACTTTTCTAACTCTATTTCCTGTTCTGATTCTCGTTTTGCTTTTTCTAACCTTTTCCTTTTTTCTTCCAAAACATTCTCAATTTGATCACGCAAAAACTCAACATCAGTTTTAAATTCATCTCTAGATTCAATTAAGAGCTTTAAATCCACTATTTTAGCATTTTCTGGAATTATTAAACCCAATTCTTCTGCAATCGTAATTAACTCATCCTTTTTAAAGTTCAACTTAAGTGCCATTTTTATATTTAGCTATTGAAAGAACTACACTTCAAAATCAGTAACTCTATCAACTACTCGCCACACTTTCATCGAAAGCAATTCTCTTAGCTAAACACTAATTAACAAAGTAAACTAATTCCACTAAAGCAATACACATAATAAAGCAAAAGCATCTAAGTTCACAAATTACAATTAATCGAAGATTCCACTTACCCCTATAACTTAAATCATACTCAATTAAGTTATTATTCATAAGGGGAACGAAATTGCTCTTTCGCTGTATCGGGATTATTGTCCAACGAAACTATAACTCGAAACACAGAATTAACTATCCATAACTTTGCATAAATCATCTCTAGGTCTACTGACCATGTTTTGGCCCTCGATACCTCTATATTTTAAATACTTCACAAATTTTTTCACCACAAATGGATTGTTTGTTTTTTTTCAGAAATCACAATTACTCTCCGCTTTAAGAAAATCACCTAAAATCAATACTTCTCATAATTCAACTCTTAAAATGTTTTTCATATGATAAATCTCATACCTTAATTTATGCTCTAATTCTCGTATGAGAGCTTGCTGTGATATCTCACTATCTAAACAATAATTAGATTCATACCAAAAGAACGTCTTTACTTTTCAGACGCTTCGTACGGACTCCTCTATCTTTATTTACAACATCTACCTTGATGACAGCGCCATCACAACATGGAGGCATGACACTGACCCTTAGTGTTTGTTTAGCTAACGTTTCAAATAGTTTATCTGACACAATATGTTACTTTAATGTTTCAAAATCATTAACTCAATTTTAAGTAGTAAACGAAACCAGTTTTAAGTAGTATGCTGAGGGGGTCGAATGGACTGTAATACTAATAATTAAGAACAAACGATAACTATTTAAAAATTTATTAATGAAACGATGAATAACGCCATTTGAAGACGTCCGACTATATCAGAACAAAAAAACAACTAGAGCTCTTCTTTTCGCCAAATTAAAAAGATAAACGAAGCCAAAGCCGAGAGAGGAGCCAACATATTAAATAAAACTTGTAGTTAAATGCGATGCAACTTATACTAGCGTTTTTTTTTTAATTACGCATAATTATTTTTTTTTTAAATTCCGTAATACTATTTGCGTTCTTCGTTCGAATTCTAAGATAATTGATTTACTTTCCTCAAAATTCTTTAAATCCTTCTCGACAATAACAATTAAAATATTAGACGTCCTTTACCCTATTAAATTAAATAATATTTCTGCTTTGAACTATACTGATACCTTTTAGCTCAAAATGCTCGCTCTTAAGTAAAAAAAGAAACCCCATTCTACCGATTTACTATGCAATTTTATCATGGAATGGTTCGTGAATTTGTGGGGCCCTGGGCTGAAACTACTTAGGGGCTCTAATAGCCATTTTGTCAAAAAACTGTTTTCTATAGTGATGTAGATAAGTATATAGAAAAAAATAGGACAATAAAATAATTTTATATATTTTTTATTTATTTATTTTTATTTGTGTATACAAGCAGCAACTGTACAACATTATTGCAAAAGAAATTGATAGGTTATGTGTAGTTATGTTATATAAATTCTAAAGCAACCTTTCTGCATTTTTGTGCTGCAAATTCCATTATTTGCTCATCACATTGTAAGTCCTTTGTTAAATCACAATTTATGGAAAGAACTGATAAATGATTTAGTCGATGGTTCGACATTGTTGTCCTATATTTGTTTTCTATATATGACATCCTGGAGAAAGAGCGCTCAGCTTCACAGCTAGTGATTGGCAAAGTTAAAAAAATCTTTAAGATAGTATAGCAATTTGGGAAAACATCAACAAGTTTCTTTTCATAAATTAGCATAAAAATTTCACTGCAAGAGGTGTAAGACTCTGGCTTAGACTGAAGTAAATAAGATTTTAACTGAATGCACTCATTCACTAAATGCTCGTCTACGTCATCTGGATAATAATCAACAATATTACGTACACTTTCCAGATCTATGTTTTCCATATTTTTGTCTTGCAAATCCATTAAAAATTTGAATTTCTTGCTATACATCTCATAGACTTGGCTCCTTTTATTTAAATCCATAATCAGCTTATCCAACACAACGTTTAGAGTGTCTCTTTTAAATTTTTCTGCGCCGTATACTGAGAATTTAGCTGTAGACTTATCCGAAAATTTTGGAGTAATGCGTCTCTTGTTTATGTCATTGTTGTCAATTCCCACACTAGTACTTAATTTTTTAGCTTTCTCTTCGTATTCCTTTAGCTTCTGATCTGATTGGTGCCTTATGTTGTTCACGAAATCTTTTAATGACACAATTAACTTGTCGCCTTCACAAATATCACAATTATATCAAATATCTACATATATATATCCAGGGCTCTGTATTTTTCTATTAACTAAATTAAATCTCCCCAAAATTTCTTCCCAAAAAAATAATCAAAATTGCAGTATCGAGTTTCGCCATTTTATTGAATAAATTTCGTGCCTCTTTCCGGAAATCAACTTTCTCATCCTCATTTTCGCTGAAACTTTCGAAAATTTTCATAATGTCATCATAATTATTTTTCAAAGCTTTGACAGCATCATAGTGACAAGACCATCTGGTCTGGCTTAAACTTTTTAACGTAAATTTGAGTTTTGTTTCACGATTTAACAGTTCCCACCTATGGGTCGAAGTAGAAAAGAAAACGTATATTTTTTGCAATACTCCAAAAAAGTTCACAATTTCGGTTGCAACCTTAACAGATTCTTCACCAACTAGTTTAAAGGAATGCGCAGCACATGGCACATAATCCGCGGATTTATTTTGTTGTTTTAGTAGTGCTTGTACACCATTGTAGTGACCCGCCATATTAGCAACGTTGTCATGAGATTGTCCCCTACAATTATCCAGTACTAGTACATTTGTTTCTAAAAAGTCTTGTAGAATATTAAATAAATGTAAGCCAGTATGACTACTAATTTTAATGAAGGATACACATCTTTCATAAATTTCCCCCCGAAAACAGTATCAGAATACGATTTGATCATTGTGAGATAGATCTGGAATAGAATCCGTCACAATTGAATAATACTTTGCGTCGTCGTTATTTATTTGAGTTATAATTTGTTTAATTATCTGTCAGCCCGTAATCTCAATTATTTCCTCATATACTGTTTTTGATAAGTACGATATTACGATCTTTGTTGCAACTCTCGTTGTTCAATGTGTTCACGAATGAATGGATCGAACTCTGCCAATAGCTCTAGAGCACCTATAAAATTACCACTATGTGGAGAACCAAATACTTCCTCGAAACCTCTAAATGCTAAGCCCCTTATACCTAAATATTTGACCACTGCAATAACCCGTTTTAGGACATTGTGACTTAATATTCTGTTTCCTTTCTTAATTTCTTCTGAAGCTGCGTGTCTAAAACAGATCTATTTTCTTTTCGTGTCAACCACACTAACATTGATTTCTTATGTTCATTAGAATTTTCATGATTTTCTAAACAAGTTCCTATGTGTTTCCAATCAGAAAATCCGGTTGTGTATTGAGAAGTGATTTTAGAAAAAGTTTGCAAGTCAAACAAAAAACAGTACCAGCCCTGGTTGAATAACATAACCAAGATATTTCCAGTGATTGACCATTTTTCATATTCTTAATGAAATACCTATTTGAAAATATTCTGTTTTGTTCTTTGTGTTTTTTTATTGAAGCTGAATATATATTTTTCGGATCTTTATTTTGAAAATCAGTCATTTCATGTGAGAGGATGGTCTGTTCTTCAAATAGACTTCGGATAAGACCTCTTCCTTTTCACTTGTTAATAAATTTGTAGCTATTTCATTCTCGATTTTATGTTCTAATTTGAAAAAAGTTTCAATTTTTGCACATTTCTTTCTTTCTTTTTCTCGATCTAGCTGTAATTTCCGTTTCTCAGCTCCACTTTTATATTTTCTTCCAATATATTGTAAAATAAGACTTTGATATTTTTTCTGAAAATAAACAATCAGCTTGATAATTTTCTGGTAATAAACAGGGAGCGAAATAATCGATGTAATATTGTTCTTCGCTTCACATTTTAATATTTTGTAATGAGTTGAGCAATTCACAAATTATCATTAAAAATCGATTAAAAAGTTCATTTAGTGTTGAAAAAATACATTAAAAACAAAAAAATACATGATTTATAATTCTTTTTACTTACCAACTAAGAGCAGGAAATCTTTTTTTATACTGATTATGTACTTTCAATTATAAGTAAAATGAGAGAAAGGTACGGTCTTTACAACTTTTAAGTTATCATTTATTAGTAAACTAAACAAGTTTGTCACTTTGACGACGAGAACAGAAGTGCGGAGAAAAAACAAAATTAAGGCGGGCGTTAAGCGGCGTGGCGGGAAGTGCCCCGTACTAGATGCGAAAAAATACACTGATCAAAAACAAGCAACGGAGAATTCCCCGTTCCGTTCGATAGACGCGCACATGTATGGGGTGATTGATCTCAGGATTGCCAACTTATAATAGTTTTTTTTTAACATTAGATATTTTTTTGAATTCAAAATATCACCTATTGTTTTCAGTGGGGACTGGGGCCCTTTGTAACCACGGGGCCCTGGGCTGCAGCCCAAAATGCCCTTAAGTAGATCCGCCCCTGAATTTTATTGTTAATTAATCTAACGCTTCTTATTAAACTGTCAATCGTGATCTGTTGCGCCAACTATAAATGCCAAGGCGCCAAATGGTTATATTAAATTTGCGTGCTGGCTGCAAATAGGTCCCCTTATGTGATTTTTTTGGGATTATTCTGAATGATTCTTACGCGAAATAATGAATCAGAATGAACTGATAACGATACGGAAAGCTTCCCGTCAATTCGTCATTTTCGGCTTCGTGATCAAAAGAAGTCTCGGTATTATTTTCCCTATTATTCACTTTTAAATTAGCTAATACTAATTGTGCTTCAGTTTGACTATACTGATCAGGTTTTTGAGCTTTCCTCTCAGCCAAAATACTATATCTTTCACGAATTAATTATCTTTTTTAGACATCTCACTCTTCTTAATCAAAAGCTTTAACTCTATATTTCCGTTTCTAATGAATCGATCTCCCCACCTACAACTATTAATTCCTCTTTTTTTTTTCTTTGATTTCGCTATTCCCGACAATTTCAAAAACGAAAATACACCGCTTATTTTATCTAACAATATATTAACACATACACAATTAGACTGACTAAAACCAAAAGCAACCTCTACTCAAGAAATTAATACTTAAAGTAATTAGTACTCAAAGTTTCAATGCTAAAAAGGGCTTTGTGTTAGGACCAAAAGGAAAACTCGCATTATTATTAATTCTTTATAGCACAAATTAGTTACACTCCAAGAGATTGCATAGTTCTCGAGCTAGTTTAAGGACCAATCTTTTAGCCCATCGATAGCTTTACTCGTTTACTCATGCAATTAATTGTTCACAACGCCAACTACAATCACCAAAGCGCCGAATAGATTTTAAACTTGTAAGTTTTATTTAAAAAACAATTTAAAGTTTGCCCTGAGGTGGCTACGAGTTATAACCTTTCAAGGTAATCCTCCTCTGTGTATTTTTTTTTTAAAGTTTCTCGCCGACCGCTGCCTAGAAGTTGCCATGAGATTATTCTGCCGCAGATCCACTATACGGAAATCTTAAAACTGCGAAAACATTAAAACTGGAAAAATACCAAAAACTGGGCCTCGATAGCTCAGAAAATAGAGCGTTCGCCTCATAATTAGGTGACCTAGGTTCGAATCACAAGCGGTGGCTAGTTGATACTAATTCTGCTCCCGGCTCACACCGACCACAGTGCTGACTTAAAATATCCTCAGTGACTGATGGATCATGAGTTAGAATCTCCTTACCATCTTGCTAACCGTGGGAGATTTCCGTGGTTTACCTCTCCATATAACGCAACAGCATGTTAGTTCTATCAAAAAATCTCCATGAAGGAAGTTTGTCCTCATGTTTAAAATAAGAGTCCCTTTGTTTTCTTTGTTGGATTTAAAATTACAAATCTACCGAGTTGAACACTGAACTCAGAATTGGGTCTGCTGTTCAAGGTTGGGTCTGCTGTATTAAGAGGACTCTATAAACGTAGGAAACAGAGTTTCTGTTTATCATACAGCAGTATACACTGCGGCCAGTTGAAAGTATAATGACGAACTTCCTCACTACACTCTAGTTATAAAAACTAGATGACATTGGCGCAGAACAAAGCGAAACATTGGAATATCTGTACCCATTATATGAGTTTGCAACTGAAAATACTTGACTTAAAATTAAATTTTAAAAAAATACGAAGTGCGCAAAACTTTTCTGAAAATATTTGTTTCTTTTAAAATGTACGCGTGAGTAAATTTTGAATGATTTATTAAATTACCAACAAAATTGAATATAAGGAGCAATGAATTAAAGAAACAGAATTTTTTTTAAAAATTTAAAAAGAATAAAATTAAATTCATTAAAACTAATTTTATTTTCTTAATAATAAGAAAGAAATGAAAAAGGGAGGGAGAATTAAAAATTTTGTTCTTTGCAAAACATTTCATTTATAAATTCAGTCACAAACAGTTTTGAGAAGAAAGCTCACGCCCCGCAGTGGATTGATCGTAAAAACTCGGTTGCCAGTAGAACACCGAAGTCAAGCATCACTGGCTGGGGTCAGTAAGCGGGAGGGTAACCACTTTGATCAGCCGCCTACGTGGGGAACGAAGGTGTACGGTATTGGTCCTCGTTAAACTGTTCGACCGTAAAGTGCTCACTTCGCTATCAGGTCGTGTTGCTACCAAAGCGGAGGAGCCTTTCAGAGGATCAAAATTGCGATGGCATGTCTTCGGATCATCCTCAGGGATATTTCCTAGACCGTCGCCAATAACCCATTGTGCAGCTCTAGTGCGATGTAAATAAAGTACCTTTAGTTTGAGTTTAATTTATGCATGTAGTAAAATGAGATGGGAGTGTGTACTTGTTACCCTCCAGATTTGACAGCAAACTGTAGCAATAACAACTTTGAGGAAAAGATGCATGTTATCATCTCAGAATGCAAAACAGTGAGAAAAGTTCAATTAGTTTCTTATCCAAAGAATTTGTGATGTTTTTGCACATTATTCAATATGAGCTGCTTAAAAGCATTTTTTTTAATCATGAGGTGTAGTGTACAGAGCGCAAAACATCCTGAACACCAAATGCTAGGATTAAATCTTAATGGTTTGTTGGACAATTCTATCAGGGCTTCCTTTGAAGAGACTCGTGCCACTATTTGATTTCAGTCAGTGATATCACGGCTGCTCAACTTCTCGCTTTAAAAATAATTTGTTTCACATGTAACTCTCAATTTAAAAAAAAAAATTGTTTCAATACATTCATTGTTTTCCATAATTTTTTTATTTTGAGGTGATTTTCTTCTCTCCTGATTGCAAAATTTTAACAGTAGTAGTCAAATATAAGCTTTCGTGACCAACAAGAGTTATTATAAAACATAAAATGTGAAAACGTAATTTTCCATGTTTTACTTCAGAAAATAGAACATCATAAGTAATGTTTTTCGTTTAGAAGTTTAAGAACTTTTAACAAGTTTAAACAGAAACTTTAAACGTAATGATACAACTATTGATATGACTTTAGTATGTATCATGTTAATTACAGTTAAAATCTATTACACATATTAAAGTCAATTTAAGATTTTAATGATTAAAATTCTCTTGATTACAAATTGATTCCATTACACTAAGTAACCCAATAAGGGGGGGAGAAGCTAAGATTATTCACCAGGGCGTCATGTCTTTTCGATTCAACCTTCGTACCACATGACAACGCTTCAACTGACTCCTAAATGGATGCAACCCCTACAGTAAGAAGGAACTTCGCCAAACTCACCCTTTGGCTCACTTTATCGATGTTTTTGGCGCACTTACTATTTTGGGACTCCTTGCTCTGCATCATCCCTCCCCCGCCACAGACGAGGGATTACCGAGAAATTCATTGACGCACCTGGTGAGGAACCTAGTTCTCTAAAAGTGAAAAATTTTAATTAGTGTCCAAGGTAAAGTCCATGAGTTCAAGAAGTTACAATCCTTGAAAACATCTTCTGGCACTGGAAACAATGTCGAGTTGGATCTCGCAGGCTAATGTCCAAGCTTTTGCTTCGTCTCTCGTAGTCAGATGTAGGCTGCTGAATACTTTCGGAGGAAGTGGTGAAGCATGTATACTGTGTGGAACAGGTATTTGAGATGCAGCTGTTTTTAGCAGCGAAGGTGATGGTGGTGGAATCTTTCTAAATAATAAAACTGTAGGAGCATGGAAAATCCGGATAAAGGATAGGTGGAGGGACCATGTGAGTGGGAACAGGCATTGTAGCACCAACAGTACGTAGAGCCTCAGCAAACAGTTCATGAGGAAGATCAGCAAACACTCGATGAGACGATCAGCAAACAGTCGATGAGGACGTTCAGGAAACATTTTATGAGGACAATCAACAACAGTTAATGAAGACTATTAGCAAACAGTTCATGAAGATGATCAACAAACATTCGATGCGGACGGTCAACAAACCTCCTGTTGCAGTAGCTTTGAAGACAAGACTTCACCTCAATTGTGCTAGCAGGCAGTCCTAATTGTCGCTCTATTTCTTTTCCGACATCACTAATCTTTAAATACAAATTTAAGTAACACCAATAGCTTTGTATGTAAAAAATATCAGTTAGTTCAATTTGACCAATAAATGGCCAGGGACCAAAGGCCCTCGGTGAGCATTCTAGTTTTCCCACATAATTTAAATAATTATATATAACTTTATTATTTGAACTAATTTGAAATGAATTCAAACACTTCATCAGGGTGTTAGAACCAATTTACAAATTAACCTTAAGTCAGAAATAAATTGTTTCATTACAACTTTTCCAGGTGATCAGACTGAAAAAATTAAAATAAACTCAACCTATCTCTTAAAAAAAAATATTTTTTCATGTTAGTAATAAATTTATTTTAATGGACTAAAAAAAAGAGTATTTTACAAGCATTTATGAACATTAAAATATTTTATTTAGAATTTATTTATCATTTGTATTTAATTGTTACTGTGACGTAAATTATATTTACTAACCAGTTCATTTGTCTCTTTGAAATTTGCCTGCAGGTCTGCAATGTTTTCAGGAGTAAGATGCAAATAATTGTATCTTCGAATATACGGTGTCAATCTGTTTACGTGACAGTTAAAAACTTTTCGATTATTTTCGACACTTCTGACTCGATAATTCACTTTAGAAAAACGCTCTATTATGCGATATGGCCCTTCAAATTTTGATAGTAATTTATTCGACAAACCTGACTTTTTTTAAATTTGGAGCTCTTGCAAAACAGAGGGAACCTATTGGATAATTAAATTTTTCAATATTTTTCCCCACTTCACTTCTCCCAATATTTTTCTCTTCTTGAGTTTTTAAATTTTCTAAAACTTTTGAAAAAATTTCGTCTAGGGACCGAATTAATTTAGTTAAATATTCTGATTGGGATTGAAATTTTTCACCCTCACCTAAACTGAAGGGCAATCTCATGTCTCTAAGGTGTTCTATAAGAAATGGAGAAGCTTGTGTGATTTCGTTAATTGCCAACATAGTTTGTAAAATTTGCTTGTCCCATTCGCTATCTTCATTGCAAATTGTTGCCAAAATATTTGCAATTGATTGGTTTGGTTTTTCTATTCTACCGTTAGCCCAAGGTGCATACTTTGAAGTATGAATTTTTTCAATACCTTGGATCTTACAAAACTCTGTAAATTCATTTCCTGAAAAATATTTGGCGTTGTCAGTTACTATAATTTTAGGACAACCCCTGTGAACTATATAATTATCAAAAAATGCTCTTGAAATGGCTTCGGTTTATGTCCGGTAAAGCTGCTAAATCTATGTATTTAGAAAATGCATCAATCATTGAGAAAACATATTTGTTCCCCCATGTGGTAACTTTCAATGGTCCAAAAATATCAGCGTGGCAACGCTGTGAGGGATATGTACTTTGTTCGACCATCTGTGTCGGGGCTGATTGCATTTTAAAAACACTACGTCTGGATAAACAAGGAATACAGGAATTTACAAAATTTTTCGTATCTTTATACATTTTATCCCAAAAAAAATATCAGTTAATCTATTTTAGGTTTTAAAAAAATCTGAGATGACCTCCTATCTCTGAATGGACTGATTCTAATACTTTAGGTTTTAAAGAAGTTGGGCGGGTTTAACTACTTTTCTTGGAGATTTACTGTTCCGTTTGGACAAATGAAACGCTCCATTTTCATCTAACAAATAATTTGGATATTCAGAATTGTTATTTTCTTTTAGTTTATCAATAATTTTCTTCAATTTAGGATCTTGACTTCGTAAATTAACTAGTTCTGATTTTTCTGGAAAAACAATTGTCAAGTTATTAACATATCGTGATAAATGGTCAGCGACCACATTGAGTTTGCCTTTGATATAAATTATTTTGTAATTAAATTCCTCCAGAGCTAGTTTCCTCCTCAAAACTTTAGACAAGGGATTCTTATTGGATAAAAAATCTTCGAGAGGTTTGTGATCAGTGTAAACATTAAATTTTCTACCTATTAAGAATGTTCTAAAAAATATTAATGATGAATAGATTGCGAAAAATTCTAATACCGTAGCACTATATTTAGCTTGAGATTGGATTTAATTTCTTTGAGTAAAAATAAAGAGATTTAACCATCATTTGGATATTTTTGTTTGAGAACTGCACCGATCCCTAAAGAACTGGCATCTGTTGTTAATTGTAATTCGGCTTCCGGGTCAGGTAGGGCTAAAACAGGTGGGTTCAAAATTGCATTTTTTACATCGTCGAAAGCGTTTTGTGTTTCATCATTCCAAACAAAGAGTACATCTTTACAGAGTAAGTTAGTGAGAGGTAAAGCACGTTTTGAAAAATTCCTTATATGTCGACGATAAAATACAGTTAACCCCAAGAACGATTTAATCTGATTTTGATCTTTAGGAACTTGAAATTCACTTATTTTAACTGTTTTATCGCGATCTATCGACAACCCTTGAGGTGTTAAGACAAACCCTAAAAATTTACACATTTTTGTAAGAAATTGACATTTACGCAAATGATAAGGTATTTTGTAGGAAGGACATTTAATTGGACTGTTATGAAGTGATTGAATTTCGCGAGTATCAGTAATAGCTTCCGATAATTCTATTGTTGATCTAGCAAACGCATTTTCATGCTTTAACAAGATTTGTGCAACTCTGTGTTTTGTTTCGGAATCCAAATGTTTTAATTTAAAATCATGTTCGTTAATTGGTGGGGGTAATTCTCCGGATACGGGTAATTCTTCTGGCAAATCATCAAAATTATTAATTGAACCTATAATTGTATGCTTGTTTAACATAATAGCTTTATCTGTTTTATTATTTAAAACGACACGAGTTTTATTATCAATTACATCTAATAAATCATTGGTATCTTTAAAACAAACACCTTTTCTTCTTAATTTTTTGCTTTTATCGACTGTTATTTTAGAACAATTTTCATGCAGTATTGTTAAGTCAACGTAAACAACTGACGAAATTCCAGGTGGAATTAACAATTTTTGATTTAATCTTAATTTTATATGTTTACTGTTTTCATGAGTTATATTTGAAACATAATTTAATGGAATTCCTTCTTCCATGATTTTAATACTGTTATCTTTAATATTAATGCTTGCATCTCTGGTTTTTAAAAAATCTATCCCTAAAATTGCCTCATAATTTTTTGAAAAATCTTCATCTGTAACGTAAAAATTTTGTGCAAACGATGTATCTCCTATTTCAAGGATAAGTTTAAAGTGTCCTTTTATTTCTACCTTGCTACCATTTACTGCTTTTATTTTTATATCGGATTTTAATTCTGAAACTTGACCATTTTTATTTATTTTATCGAAAATTATTGGACTCAATAATGAAATTGTTGGTCCGCTATCTATTAAACAATTAAATTTACATTGATTTGATACTACGCTAATAACGGGTAATTTATATTGGTCTGAATCATAAGAATTTCCGGGAGATACAGCAGACCCTGATTTTAATACCCCCCTCTGGAATTTAATTCGCGATAATTTTGAGTATTAACATTTCTCCTTTTATCAGCATTATTTACAAAATTTCTTGTGTTAGCATAATTTGTTCTCCTAAATCCAACCCTTTTTCGCGATTTTGATCTGTTTCGCCTTTGATCTCTCTCTTTTTTATAACACTTTGCCTGAATGTGACCCTGAATCCCGCAGTANCCGATCCGGGGGGGGGGGTATCTTCTGCAATATGATTGTTTAACTCGGCCTCATTTGTTTTCCCCTGATTTTTCAATGTACCTATCTCGACGGATAATTTAGAAATTTGAGCCGTCAACTCGCCCATTAACTTTTCCTGAAATTTGTTAGTGATCGATACCTCCCTGTTTCTGGACGCATTCTCAAAAATTTTAAAATTATCTTCTTTCCTAATCGCACACTGAACGGCGTTTTCAAATGTTTGAGGGTTGTTTTCTAAAACCTGCCTCTGCAATTCTGGCTTAATGCCAGCACAAAATCTTGCCAATAATATGCCATTATTTGCTTCTCTAACGGCCGGATTCGCGCCATTTACCTGAGTGGACAGAATATTCTCCCCAATGGACGAAGGCGATTGCTAAAATCGAAAATGCTTTCCGAATCGTACTGAGTGCAAATCGCGAGTTCCTGCAAATATGTTGTTAATGGAACTTTTTTCCCAAAATGTGACTTAAGTAGAATAACATTATATTCATTAACTGTTGAATAACTTTCAATAAACTTCTCCGCCTCCTAACATACTTTAAGTTTTAATACCGTTTGTCGTTATCATTCCAATTATTGATGCGTCCTACTTTATCTATTTTTTTAATAAAACTATGAATTGAATCTTCCTTTCCTTTAAATTTTGGGATTAACTCTATTAAATGCATTGAAATGTTTCGTAATCCTTGTTCCGCATCCACGTCGTACTGCTCCTGTTGCCGTCTACCTGCTCTATTTCTGTTCATGATTATACAAAATTAAAAAAATTATATTTAATAAATATTTCCCTAACGTTTACAAAATACATAAAATAATTCTATTATACATAATTTGACCAGCAAGCATTTGAAACAAGAAAATGAAATCGCGCACATAAAATTTTCTGCACGTGCTTAATTCAATATAAGTTTTTTAAATAAATTAATTTAAAAAAATTTTAAAATGTCTCTAAAACAATTAATAAATAAATGAATTTTAAAAAACATTTCGTGCATGAAACTTAAAATTTAAGCTGGATGAATTAAGATTAGAAAAATAATGCGTTATGCCCTAACCAGCGTGGTAAGGTGTCTCGGCACCATTGATACAACTATTGGGTTCTAGGAAAAAAAGGTACTGAAAAAAAGGTACGGAAAAAAAGGTCCCCGTAAAAAAGGTACCTGTGTAGGGAAAATTCTGTAGGGGAAAATATTTGAAATGAGAAGATTAGATTGAAGCGCTTTTTGCTGTTCCGTGCACGNTTGGCTACTTTAAGCCTCACATTAGCAACATCTTCACAAAATATAATTTAAAATAGAAAATAACACATTTTACACTTAAAAAAATTACAAAAAAAAAAAGTAAAACATTATTGAAAAATTTAAATAGTATCTTCCCGCTTTAAAAAATAATCAAAGAAGAATAAATAAATGAAATAAAATTTAAAAAAAAAAAAGCGTAATACAACCAGCCCCTTACCCTTCTCCTTACCTCAATGATCTAATCTGAATTATTACAGATAAAAAGAATATTCATTGAAACAGCGAGAAGCATTCATGCTGCCCAGAAAGCGAGAGGGGAAATATCCCTACAGATTTTCCCTATGGAGGTACCTTTTTTACCGGGACCTTTTTTTCCAGGGACCCTTTTTTCCGTACCTTTTTTTCCAGGGATCTTTTTTACCGGGACCTTTTTTTCCGGGACCTTTTTTTCCGTCTACCCAACTATTGATATGACTTTAGTATGAATAATGTTAATTAGAGTTAAAATCTATTACACAAAGTTAATTTAAGATTTTAATGATTAAAATTCTCTTGATTACAAATTGATTCCATTACACTTAGTAACACAATAAGGGGGGAGAAGCTAAGATTACTCACCAGGGCTTCACGTCTTTTCGATTCAACCTTCGTACCACAAGGCAACGCTTCAACTGACTCCTAAATGGATGCAACCCCTACAGTAAGAGGGAACTTCGCCGCACTCACCCTTTGGCTCACTTTATCGATGTTTTGGCGCACTGACTATTTTGGGACTCCTTGCTCTGCATCAGTAACTTTAAACGGAAAATAAAATCCTAAACTTCAAAAATAAAAGTTCTTAATGATTGAAAATTCCTCCAATTTCAAAATTAATATATTTTTTTAATGAAATTATTCAAAATATTCACGTTTCTTAATTATATAGCCTTTAATTTGAATATTTATGTGTAATATTTCTCTTATTATGTGCTCAAAGATTATTTTTTTTAATTGACAATTAAGGTTTTTGTTTCTTAGGAATAATGTATAAATATACGAGAATATATTAAAATTAGATATCTCAATTAATAAACTATTGTTATCAAATAATATGTTACTATAAAAGTGTTCTTATATGCTTTCTTTTATTTAACGGCAAAAGTAAAAAACTAAAATTAGAAAACGAGAATGAAACAATGACGACAAACATTGGAAATTTTTTTAACTTTAAAATTTTACTTTTAATACTATACAAAAATGTATGAATACTTTATTTTTGAACAGCAGTGAAAAGTTCAATACATCAGTTATTATCACAAAAAGTATCGAACATTCAACTCATTAATTACAGAAAGTATAAACAGCGAAGTTTTCATATTCTTTAGTTGTGATTTTCGAGATATGTGTGCGGCGTGACGTCATGAGGTGGGGAATCATAGCTTCAGCTTTGAGTAAGGAATAAACCAGCCCTCTTTAGCCCTGTAATTTTATGCTATACTATGCTAATTAAATAGAGCAGAATATATTTTAAATTTCGATATCGTAAGCAAAAACGTGCTTTCTCTGAATAAACATACTTTTTTTTCGACGAATTTGGATTCTTGACATGAGAGATAGCCACAATCTGGAAAATATGGTAGCAGCTGTTTCATTAGGCAAGCAACCAAAATTTTGTGCTTTTACTTTTTGCGCATTCGGAACATCTCGAGAACTTTTTAAGCGAATCAAAAACTTTGTGCACGCAGTTATAAAATTCATTTATTCAAAGGAAATTCTATGCTTGCCTCACAAATTGGAAGCGAATAAATTCAAATATCGAAACTTGCGAGTCGAAACTGGAATGTGCTTTTAATAAACATCTTTCTCACTCTTTCCTCTTGCAATCAAACGGGTTTTAAATCGTTTTTCTGAATGGTGGTTTTTTTTAGATTTCGATAGCGTTTTTTTTTACTCCGTATTAGATATTAATTTAAGGACTAGGTTGTAATTGACGCTTTCGTAGTAAGGGACAGGGATTCACTCTTCATGTCCACTCAGCTTCAGATCGATTGGTACCAGCTTGTCTGGAAGGCTGCCTGTGTGAAATGCTGACCACATTTCAATAATCATGTTGTTGATCACAAAATGGTGGAACTTTAACCTACGTCACACATTGGTCCAAAGAGGACCGAAATGATTTATGCTTGCTTTTACATATTAATTTGTGATTTTTCCTTTTTATTTCTAGTTGAAATCTAAGAGCGCTTAAAAAGCATTCATTTCGAAAAAAACTGTATATGTTATATGAATAACCAGAATCTGTTAGTAAAAATGCACTCACTTTCAGCCAATATCCGTGAATTCGCGTTTTCACTAGTCATTTCACTTTCTTACGACAGAAGTTAAACAAGACAAAACGTTAACATTTTATGTTAATCATGCACTGCAATTTTCATTGAAGTAATGGCACGTAAAATTGATTTCGAGAAGTATAATAAAAAAACTGACGAATATATCAGCAAATCAATCAATGAGTATTCGAATGAATCAGCATACCTATAAATTAACAAATCTATGAAAAAGCAAATGAACGAATCATTAAATGAGTGAATCAGAATTTCAAGGAATTAATGAAAAAATCAATAGCCATGCAAATTAGTGAATGAGCGTATCAAGGAATCAGCAAATCATTAAATTAATAGGTCAAAAGCAAGCCAACTAATCAGCAGAATGAAGGAATCAGAATATCAATGAATTGGGGTTGAGTTGTGTTTCGTCAAGTGATGCATGACCTTCTGAACGGGCTTAATTAGTTTATCTAGTGCTGCCATATACCGTGAGAGATAGCAAATACTAGACTTTTCTGTATAAAGCAGCTCTGTGATGTTGCATCTATGGGAATTTCGTATTCCAATAGTCCATGGTCAGCAATTGAGTAATGTTTGACACTGTAAACTCCTTTAGTGTTGAAGAAATGGGGGAAATATTATGGTGTCAATGCTGGAATATGGATCCCCGTTCAGAAGGTCATGATATTCATATATTAGCTCTCTCGGCTGGAATATGTACCCATCTGCTAAGAGCTAAGTAGCTTCATAAGGTGTTAACCACACACTTATTACTATATTTATTTAATTTTACAACTGTCGTTGAACAGCCGACCCAATTTCTTGGGTTTACGACTGTTAATGGTCAACTCTGTAGCCTTGTAATTTTGCATCCAATCCAGAAGACAAGGGAACTCCTGGGTCAAGTATGGGGAGAAATATGCCTTCGTGGAGGACTTTGTCATGGAACTAACCCGCATTTGCGTTACATGGAGAAGAAAACCACGAAAACCTTTCACGATTAGCCTGACGGCAAGGGGACTCTAACTCATTATCCGTCTACCACTGAGGATATTTTACGTCAACACTGTGATCGGTGCAAGCCGGATGAGGACCAGTCATAGCTGGGATTCGAATCCGGCTCACCTTATTGGAAGGCGAATGTTTCATCCCCTGATCCATCAGGGCTCTAAACTTATTACTATAAGATTATCAGACACTCGCTGATGGAAAATAAAAATATGAATTCTTAATCCCTATAACATAGCTGGTTGTGGTAACGTGGATAAACAGTAGATAACCGACACAGTTAGAATACCATCTTTCATACCGTTCTTTAATTGACTAATACATGCTTTTATGAACCGTTCTTCAATTGATTACTGCGTCAGTTTTATTAATGCATTTTTAAAGTCGCCTTAAATTCAAATTCAATACGAAGTATTACTATCAAATAGACTAAAATGTATGATATTTAGGGTAATTCATAACGACCACACTTGATGTATATTTTTAGAATCAAAAATGTAAACACATTAAATAACACAAGTTGATATTTAAATGAAACATGAATCAATACTAAGAAATTGGAAACACAAAACTCTTGTTTGAGTCAAAGAGAAGTTCAAAGAACACCTCCGAGTTTAATAAGGCAATGAAACTAGCTTTGACTTTTATAATCTCACTTTACATACTGTTGATTTGGCAAATTGTTTTCGTTTCTTTCTCGTTTCATTGACACTGTGCATTTTTAACTTCATTTTTAAAAATATACATCAAGGACTGTGATTACAAAATACTCTGTATAATATAAAGAACTTATATTTATGGCGTGAGATAATAAATTGGATTTAAAGACTCTAATTTTGAAACATCGAGAAATTACTGATTTAGAACTGCTTCCAAATGTAGGTAGGTGAAAATAACCATTGAAATCTGACTTCAATTTTAATAGGCAGTTTCATAACTCTTGTCTTAATTTACTGTGAATACGAGACTTAAATCAGAAAATAAGACAAGTCCAAGATTCTCTTTTCATAAGTATACATTCTAAAAGTATACATTAAGGGTGGTCGTTGCGAATTACCCTAAATATGTTTTTGTTTTTCTATCATAAGTTTTAGTCTATTAGAAAGAGATAGTATCACTTCTTATTGAACTTGAATTTACGATGGTTTTAAAAATGCATTAATAAAAGGATAAAAAGGTACGTCAGAGGGGTAAACAATCCCCCCCCCCTCATTTCCACATGATTCTCAACAAACCTATTAATAGTTTATCGATCTAATCATAATTAAGTGTAATTTAGCAATAATATCATAATGATATAATTTTATCAAACCTAATTATCCAAATAATAACAAAAAATGAGCGATTTTATCTGAAACATATAAACTGGAAATAAGAAATATACAAAGAGCACATAAACTACCACGTGACAGAGGGAGGATCGACACCAGTGTGACAAGCTGTTGAACTGGTCGATAAAAAAATAAGTTCTTGTTTAATACCTTTGAGAAGATATCGTCAATAAATCATCGGAGAGCTTTTCTGGACACATATGGAAATATTTAAGAAAATAGACACAATTCGAAATGCGTGTTTAAGAAAATGCTGATTTAAGAAAATGGACATAACTCAAAATGCGTATTGAAGAAAATAGACACAGCTCGAAATGCGTATTTAAGAAGATGAACACAACTCATAATGCGTATTTAAAAAAATGGGCATAGTATGAGAGTCATTCAAATGAAACCTCCCTTAGGAAAATTTGCCATAGAGAAGCCCATGGTAATCTATGGCAACCTATGGCTACCATAGAAATTTGTATGGCAAGATGTCATAGGCCAATGGTAACCATAGAGACATGTATGGCATTTATATGGCACGTCACCATTCTCCTATGGCAATCATAAAAATTTGTATGGCAGTATACCATAGGCCAATGGTAACCATAAGGATTTGTATGGCACGTCACCATTGGCCTATGTCAACCATAGAAATTCGTATGGCTGTATACCATAGGCCAATGGTAACCATAAAGATTTGTATGGCAGTATACCATAGGGAAAAGCTGATCTAGATCCCCACCAACGAAACAACATCTGCTATGGAGTCCTCAAAAATATCTTCTAAAAGAAAGATATATCCATTTTTTCACCCCGAAGTTAATTAAATTCAACATGCTATCCCACAAGGCATTCCTGTTGAGCAAGGCCGGATTAACCTATAGGCACACTAGGCACGTGCCTAGGGCCTACGAAATTCAGGGGCCTACGAAAATCTTGGGAGAAAAAAATTTGTTGACGAAAATAATTTAGCTTTAAAAACAACAAGTGTATTTTGCACAAAATTATGAAGATACAAATAAAAATATAATATTTTTCGGTAATAAATTATTTTGCAGAATCTTATGATCTAATATATTACTTTTTTGCGATTTTTGGATTCAACAAAATCTTGTATTATGCTGTCGAATTCCAAACAACGCAAAATGTCGTATTCAATATAGACATAAATGCGAGCGATGCCAAACGATCTTGATTCATTGTTGAACGCAAATAATTTTTTATCAATTTTAATCTGGAGAAAGATTTTTCTCCTTCTGCATTTGATCCAAGAATCGACAAATATATTCTTAATGCAATGTGATGAACGTTAGGAAAAGTATTCACAAGTTTATCTTTAATTGCCTAGGGCAGGGGTCCCCAACCCTATGCCCGCGGGCACCATGGCGCCCTTCGAACGGTTTAGATGCGCCCGCTACTTGTGCCCAACAATAAAATATTTCCGTTTTCAATTTTCCCATAAAATGTTATGTAATTTGTTTTGCTTTCTCAATATGGATGATAAACCTAACCAAAATAGAAATCGCCAGGAAAAGGATCTCCATTCCCACAGATATAAGCACAAAGCAAAATATAGCTGACCACTCGCGAATTGAATATATGAACTCTTATACTTTGTATGTTTTTCAAGCAATTTCGTAATAATTTATTTTACTCAAGGATATTAATACTAATTATATTCATATGTTAAATTAAATTTTTTGTGCATTACATGCAGTGTATATTATTTCCTATGTCTACCAACTATAAATTTATCTTGAAAAAATAAATGGTGCCCGCCACTCGACCGATATTCTGGTATTTGCTCTTAGGTACAAAAAGGTTGGGGACCCCT
>NC_092215.1:57011993-57094179 GCF_043381705.1 Parasteatoda tepidariorum | reverse complement strand
AAAATTAAATGGGGATAATTTCATTTTATTGCTGTCATATATCAATATCAAAGTCAGTGTTTACATTCTCATTAGATTTTGATTTTAATTCCACTTAGGTTCTTGCAATGCTTTTTTACATTATCTTACTTATGTTAGGGCGTTATATTTTTATTTTGTGTTTAATTTTTGATTGCCATTAATTTTTTTTTATCATGTCTCTGTGTTTTACTATCTATATAATATTTCTACCAACTAATATTTCTTAAGTATCCACATATATTTGCACAATGTTCTGTTACATATTTATACATAGCTTAGGGTCATCACTTAACTAGATTTGCTGGATTACTGGTTGACAATTATTTTGTTTTAATATCATCAACGGCACAGTCCCTGGCCATATCATCTGCAGGCTGTTACCAAAAATGCTTTTAACAATTTAATCTTTCCTTAAGTTTACAACTTTTTCGTCACAGCGATTCCATATACCCAATTAATTTTTATTTACTATCCCTGATGACTAAGTGTCAATAGCAGTTATTAATTTTGCCAATTTTAATAATGTCTTAAACATGATTTGTATTTACAAATGTTTCTATATTGCGTTCTCTTTTCTAACTGTTCTTAACACAACTCAACATAAATTTTATGAGTTCTATATCCCTCACTAGTAGGGGATCAACTAATTTAGCCTGTTTTCTATTATTAGCTCTTCATAGTCTAATACCATCTTTTTTATAGATACAATTTTGCTCACATGCCACCACTGGTTGCACCGTTACATATTCGGCTTTTGTCCTGTTTGGTCTGGTTTAAAATAATTTCGCTTCGACCACCGGCCCCACTCTTTATCGTTTGAGTTTTCATAGTATTTTATTGTTTTAGTAGTCTGTTTAATTTTTAGCTTAGTATCACATATCAAAATTTAAAATATTTTCATACTCGCTCCGACCATCGGACCATTATTTAAATTCGCTTTCTTTTAGGTTCGTCTAATATCTGACGCTTATCTAACTAATTATGATGCCAATCAATCAAATTAACTCATTTTATTCTCGCTCCGACCTCCAGACCCACTTTCTATTTTCCTTTTTTTTTACAGTTTTAGCAAATATTGGTTGCCTGTACTCAGTATATTTTGTTCCTAATCAACGTAACCAATATTTTCCCCACTCGCTCCGACCACTGGACCTATTTTCTAACGGTTAGTACTAACCGTTTAAAATTTATTTGAATAAGAACAGCATTCAGAAAGGATTCTGCAAGCTAAACAGGGGAAGTTTATGAAAGAAATTTTTAAAAAAAAGCTTTCTGGATATATATTTATTCTACCATTATTAAGTTTTGAATTTTTAATATCCATTGCGAAAGATTCTTGTAAGAAANTTCTGCAAGTTAAACAGGGGAAGTTTATCAAAGAAATTTTAAAAAAAAGCTTTCTGGGTATATATTTATTCTACAATTATTAAGTTTTGAATTTTCAATATCCATTGCGAAAGATTCTTGTAAGAAACTATTTTTTGATGTATGGTAAAATATCAACGAGAAATGTTGCCATAGCTGTGTGGCAAAGGTGTACCATAGCCTGTAGAAAAATATTTCGTCATAAGCTGTAGCACATCTTAGTCTTATGGCCAAAATTTGCCATATAAAAAAATGTCATAGGATATTCCTATGAGGTTTTGCCATGCATGTATGGCAAAAATTTTCCATAAAAAATGCCATAGGACATTCCTATGGGGTTTTGCCTATGGCAAAATTCTGCCATATACGTATGGTAAAAATTTGCCATACAAAAAAATGCCACAGGATATTCCTATGGGGTTTTGCCTATGGCAAAATTTTGCCATACACTTTTGCCATAGGATATTCCTATGGGGTTTTGCCTATGGTAAAATTTTGCCATACACTTTTGCCATATATGTATGGCAAAATTTTGCCATAGGCAAAACCCTACAGGAATATCCTATGGCATTTTTTATGACAAACCTATGGCAAATTTTCCTAAGGGATATTTGGGAAAATGTGTTCCATCTCTTAATTTTGTCTACCAGTGTATATATATATTGTGGGAACGAGGAATAGCGTTCCTACATTTTTACGGAACCAAAGACAACATCAAAACAATCAGAAGATAAAAATAAACACTTTTATTTTCCGGGAAAATGATAGAGTCACAAAAGCTGCGTGACTAACCTAAAAATAAATTAAAATTCAAAATAGAGTATAACAGAGTAGTAGTAGTTTTGTGGTTTCACAGATGCATATATATACTGGAGAAAATGTGCGATGAATAATTATGACATCAGTATCCTGCAGTCAGTTGCAGATAATTTCTGACAGCAGAAAGAATATCAGGATGAGAGGTCGCAGGTTCGGTATTCCGATCTGCCGGTCTGATCTAGCGAACTCTACAATATAATCCAAAATTTTTACATAAATTCATATTTTTCCATGTTTAGAAAGGAAAATTCATAAAACTATCTGCTTACAGTTACAAAAAAAAATTTCGGATTATTTTAATTAAGGGATTGAATGTTAATAGAGTGCACTGTTTCAAAAATTTAAGCACGCAGAAAATTGAAAAGTATCTGAAGTAATAACGAAAAAATTCTTAAATTATAACCGAAGTGAAATATTATCAAGAAATGTTCGTTAATTGAAATTGAATTTATTATTTAATGTTGCGATTTTTAAAAAAAAATTTTAAATGACCTCAAAAACTTAGTACTTTAGGAATTTCTTGGTAGATGTGGGATTGGTTGGATGAAGCACCGTATTTCCTGAAAAACAGGCAGATTATTTCTAATCAAAATCTCTGACATTCATAATCCCACAAGCTGAAAAATTCACCAAAAAGAAAGAAATTTGGAAAATTTATAAATTAACATCCGAAAGAAAGGGTAAGGTGCTTCTGAAATCTCTATTATTTTAAAAAGATCTAAGCAAGGTATTTATCAAGCGTTGAAAAAAAGATGATTTCTCCCGAAAACCGACACGCGGGCGACAAGTGTTCAAATGGATAGGCAAATACGGAGATTAGTATTAAGGTACAATATATCAATTCGTCAAATAAAAAAAAACAGTTATCAGTGTAGACGTATTCGAGAATACACATGCACTCATGTCTTTAGTTAACGATATTTAAGAATCTTCCGGAAATGTAACTTTAAGGTAAAAGTTTCACCAAAATTGTGTACAAGCGTTTTATAAGCCACGAGTCCATAACCGAATAGTTATGAAGCAGAACGCAGGATTATTTTTTTTACGTGGTAGAATTATCTGCCACCTAGAATATGTGCAGATGAAAGTATCCGAAGAATTGTCATCTGTAGGCTTTAGTAACGATTCCAAGATGATGGTTATGTCAGTAGACGTTACAGTACAGGTCGCTAGCGAGTTACAACACCGGATGAAGACCGGTATTTGTCAGTAACTAGCGAAAAAAATCAGACGGAGCACAGCATCCAACCTGTCGCGTCTGCTATTTGCAACCACGGGTACCACAGTTTCAAATCAATCCATGCATTAACGTTTGAAAAATATTGGTATATATGCTCGCTGACCTCTCAGATGTGTTCCGCTCACGGCAACTCACAGCCACCAGCAATTAGCCAGGAGTAGATAATCCGCAATGTAGATATCGTCATAGTTGGCTTGAGTGAGCTTTTCCGAGAAGTCCAGATTTAGCTTGCAGTCTGATTCTCGTCAAACTTTGATATGAGGAGCGTCAGCTACCCGTTACGACGACATCATTGAATGACAGCGTTACAGTATTACGTGATAGCTCGTTTGAGGTGGAATTATACTGGACTCCAGTACGGATCTACATGTTCAAATCGAAACCATGACAGGCCGAATTTGTTGTGACATCATTCTAAAACAACCTGTAAGTTTGCTAAGCAGGTGACGTGGGAGCAGAATTGCGATTTTGTATGTGGACACCCGTCCTCACTAAGCAAACTTCGTAATCGAATGCCTTTAATCTCAGGATATCACCCATATGAAATGGCCATTATTCTCACTGTATGTGTGAGCCATACTTGTCTGACTAGTTACAGCCTTTGAAACACTCCCTATATGTGTACTGGAATTTCGGAGTGCATTGCTTGCTTAATGGAGTAATCTTCTCAGAGCACGATAATTTGATACTCAGCATGCCTAGGCATTCAAAATATTAACCATCATATCAACTATTTAATATTAAATTTTTATAAAGGAGATATTTTTTATAATTGCTCCAAGGAGAAAAATTATAGTTCTTATGAATGGTATCATATATACACTATATTTTTCGAACTTCATCGTTTGTTTAATATAAACACTCTGTGAATAAGTCACGTTTGTTTTGTTTCTGAACCTTTATTTTTCAAGGTGGAATTATCTTTAATTTATGGACATGAGTATACATCATTTTGAAACAAATTCGCCACAAGCTATGTCTTAAAGCACGTCACAAACTGGCAAGAATAACCTGGGAAATATTCACAAGTGGTAAGGCAATAGATGCTTAACTGTGACGAGAAAAAAAATGGAACTTGGATAGTCCTGACTGCTGATAGTCCAGAAATTTTTAAATTCCTTACATTGGAAACATTGGAAATTAGAAATCCCTTACCAATCATACAGAGTATCCAGAAAACCATTGGAAACACGTTAATACAGATATCTCCTATTCTGAATCACATACGACAGCAGGTTCTAGAGTTTTTTCGGATTTGTTTCCGTTCTATGCCTTTGTCAGGAACACAGAACAGCCTTTGATGGTGCAGTTTATGTAAAGTTGCTAAGAAAATTTAAAGTTACCTGCAAAAAATGAAAATTAAGATGAAAAACAAAACTAGAAAAACAACGGCAACGAATAGTGAAATTTAAAATGAAAAATAAAGGTAAAAAAAGTAGAAAAACCAGAGTGACCGTGAGAGTCAAATCAAGGCAAAATTTATTTCCACGTGCTATGGAGAGACAGTGAGGAACTCATGTTTTTAACAAGAGAATTGGCATTCATATGAATTAAACAAGATTCATGGCTATCAAGATAAGCTGATGTAACAGATTTGGAAAGAATTGTGGCATTATCGAAATTAAATTAATTAATGAATTTGTGTTCAAAATTAATTTGTTAATTAAATTAATTTGTGCCGAAATTAATTGTGACCAAAATTCCAAGAATGTGAGGTAATTGATGATTTATTACATTCTTGTTAACAATCTGTCGTGTTGCTGTAGTCTAAATTTTAAAGTAGTCTGGTTTCTCCTGATGTAAACAAGATTAGAATGTGAAGGAATTCATTTTCTGTTCCATCTCCAGCTATCGCGGCTATTCTAATTTTATATTTAACCTTTATTTTCCCTCTTTCGTTAGAAATATTACCATTTCTGTTTCAAACCACATTTGTTTTCCTCATTCATGTCTAGTGAGTCTTGAAAATGGATGCATGTATTTGAACGCACGAAACAATTGCTTTGAAAATATGAAGATGTTAATAAAAGTCGACATGTTTCGAGCACTCAAAAATTGGCACCTATTTTTAAAACTCACCAGGCATGAATGACACGCGACGTGAATTTTTAAATGCTCGAAACATGCCGACTTTTATTATCCTCTTCATGATTTTTTGATACCATCGTTTCGCTTCAGTTCGTGGGATTATTCATTTAGTAACGCTGTATATTAAATTACAATACTTCTCGGGATATTAAAATAATATTTTTGCAAGATCAGTCTCTAAGATTGAAAAAATGATAATTCGTCACAACTTTCTACAAAATCAATGCAGTAAATTTTTTTAAAATTGGCAGCTTTACAAACATTCTCTTAAGGACGTTAAGAAATTATGCTTACAATTGAAATTTTTAAAAATCGAATGAGACTATAGAATGTCCCCTAACCCCAGAAATCAAAGTTAGATTAGTTGCAGGGACAATTATTTCATACATGTTAACTTCCTATTCGTAATTGTTTGAAAATGTTTCTTTCATGTATCGATTCTAAAATTCATTCTAGATGTATTTTAGGGATTTTCAAATGGTGGTCCTAGGATTTCGTAGGAGAATTATAGGGTTTCCAAGACGAAACAGTTTTTACCTTTTTGATCTTTGAAATTATATTGAAATCCACTCAATGATTACTTGTTATTTCGATTGCCTTAACAAAATTATTTCAAATAAAATGTCAAAGAGAGAGAAATTATATTTTAAATATATACATATAGTATATATATATTAAAGTATTAAAACGATATGCATTTATAAAATATGTAATAGTATTACACATTGCTCTTTTCAAATCAAAATAAAACAACTGAATTCATGAATAAAGAACCATTTTCAACGTTCCCAACCATTAATTTTCCATTTAACCATTTTCAACGTTCATAGCAATTGTTTTTTCATTTTACAGCAATGCAAAGAGCAAATTTTTAGGTAAATTTAGCGTCAAGACTGCAAACTCAACTGTTGAACAGAAAACCGAATTTAAGATTATTAATTTTAAAACTCTTTTTAAATGTAAAAAGTCTAAGTCAAAATAGTAATTCAAAATATATTCAAAATTGTCTTCCTTTACTTTGTATCAAAAGTCGCGGTTCCACAGGAAAAAGGTTGATTATTTAAAGTTCCATAGCCGAATAAAATTGGGAACCGTTCGATGTTTTAGGTTGTATTTTAGGCGTATTTTGATAGAGTTTATTAATTTTTGGATTAAAATTTTACATTTTCTTTTTTCTTATTTGCTTGAACTTATTCAAGTTATATGATTTTGGGCCCATGTCCAAGAGTTTGTGGGTTCGATCCCAGCCAACCGAAGACTCCCCGTGTAGTAAATGGTGACTGATGCACGTTAAATCTGTCGAATCGCAAAGTTCTTCATGTTTCCTTAACAAATCAATACCTCTGGGGGTACTGATTCCGGAGTTTCCTTATCTTCTGGATTGGTTCAAAAAACAAGGCTACGGAGTTGACCATTATTAGTCGAAAACCCAAAATTGGGTCGGCTGTTCAACGACGGATATAAAATATAAAATATAAAAAAAGCTATATAATTTAATGCATCCATAATATGATCGTAAACTTGGCTTCAGACGCATTTCCTTATCCTCGATGCCACTATCAAAGAAATAATGAAATAAATTTAAATAAATAATAATAGTTAAATTATTTCTTTTTATAGCTTTCAAGCGATAAAATGCTTCGTTCAAACAGATTTAAAATCTGGGATTCAGGAAATTATTGAGTTAGTTTCTTGGAGAATTAGCATTCTTGTCACCTTACAACAAAAGATTAAAAAAAAAAACATTTGGAACAAAAACATTCGAAAAAGCAAGTAAAAGACGAGTAGATAGTGAAAATGGTCCAGGTAAATGAATAATCAATGTCAAGAGATTGAAACTTGGATTCCTAATAATCACATTAAGAGGATCATATCTTTGAGTCCACAAGGAATTTGTGATTCTTGAATGTTGAGATCGAAGCTTCAGAGAGGCTACCCAGCGCTCTAAATGCAACAATCATAATCCGCAAGTGATTTTGCACAACATATACATACATTAAATTATTACAAAATAATACTGTAAAAACTTTATTTACTTTTAATCTGTTTCAGATTCTTTTGAAGTTTTTTTTTAATCTCGTTGGGTGTTTAATAAAAATCTCCATTTTTTTCTTAGATCTAATTAGAATTTAGTTAGCAGTTTTTTTTATATCGTTTAGGAAAAATTTGTTAACACTTTTATGCAGAATTATCATTAAACCTATTATTCATACTTTTTTCCTTATTTTGTAATAATTTAGTGTGTCTTAGCCGGCTCTGTTGAGGACGTTTATGGGACCTGCACTACCACCTGCACACCTAGACTTACACTTGAACTTTGCTATCTAATTTAATTTATTACCAACTTTGAACAGTCAATCCCTTTTGGATTTACTGCTATCTGTATTTAATTCCGTAGCCTAGTGTTTTTGAACCTAACCCAGAAGAAACTCTTGTATTAAGCGCTTAATCAAACTTGTCTACTCTTGTTTTTAAATGGGAGAAAAAACTACGACACCCCCAATGATAAGTGGATTTTAAGACATGATTTGTGTTTATCAATAGGGATATTTTACAACAGATCTGTGCGAGTGGTGGCATTAAACGAGTTGTGAAATCATCATCAGGATTTAAACCTAGGTCACCTCTTTGAGATATTGACGCTGTTCATTGAAGCCCCAAAGAGTCTGGCTTTTTGATGCCTCTTATCAAGCCCTTAATTTTTCTTCGAGGTTAGATGGGAGAAATCAATTATTACGCTTGATGAAGCTTGATGCAAATTCTAATCATGAAAAATTCTAATATTTGCTTAGAACACTTAAATTTTATGAAACAAAACTTGTAATAATATTCAACTTTTTTGCATTTGAATTTTTGTAACGAATTAGGTCAATTGTAATAGAGAGCCTATTGTGCAAAGTGATTCAAACCCTAAGACCATTTCAGCTAATTCTTACTGAATTCGAATATGATTCCCATCACTCATCGTTTAGTGAAAACACGATCCTACGTTAATAACTTTCTGATAACTATTTTATAACCATTATTTTGAGAAAGGATTGTTTTTAACACTGAAGTTCTTGTGAAAGGCTAAAAAAGTGAAAAGTTCTAAAACATGGCAATTGTAGTAAAAAGCGAGTCTAAGAGGGGGGATTTTTTTTCTTCTGTCTAATTTGTAAAGAAAGTCAATACAAATAATCGTTTTTAGTTTCTCAATTCTTTAACTTATTTTCTGCATATTCCAGCTTTAAGCCCCCTTTTTTTCCCTTTGAATCTCTTTTAACCATTGAACTGTTTCATTTTCCTACCATACTGCCTTATACACTAGGGGGACCGGCAAGTAATGTCGTTTTGGTGCCTTTGATATTTGTTATGAAGACTTTATTTTTAATCAATAATGTATTCACCCTCGTTATCAACAACCTTTCAATGCCGGATCGAAAATGAATCGAAAGGGATCGAAAGAAATGAACTGGTTTTTAAGGCTAACAAATATTTAATGCGCCGAAACAACATTACTTTCCAGTCCATCTAATCCTTCATAATCTCCTTCCTTGCTATAATTCAAGTATTATTATTTTCTGATTTTATAACCGTCGTTGAACAGTCGACTGAATTTTCAGTTTACAGCTACTACTCCTTAACTCAGTAGCCTTGTAATTCTGAACACAATCCGGAAGACAAGGGAACTCTTGGTTCAAGTATTGGGAGATATTTACCTTTGTGGAGGACTTTTTGAGGGAACTAACTCGCATTTGCGTTACATGGAGAGAAAAATCATGAAAACCTCCCATGGTTAGCCTGATGGCAAGGGGACTTTAACCCATGATCCATCTACCACGAAGATCCATCTACCTTGAACCATCCACCTTGCCTGCTGTTTTAGGTTCGGAAGCTACAGAGTTGAACATTGGTAGCCGTTAACTCAAATTTGGGTCGGCTGTTAAACGATGGTTATGAAATAAAATAAAAAATTCATATTTTAAAAAAAATATTTGTGAAATAAAATTATTTTCTATATAATGTAGATTATTTTTTGATATGAGTAAAATGAAAAGCATTGTCTTATCATCTAAACTTTTATATAGCGGAATAAAATAACAAATTTAATATAAAATTTTTCCAAATTCGTTTAGGTCTGTAAATTATTGTAGATGGTCGTGTGACCTTTTGTATGCCTGTGAAGGAAACTGTCACTTTTATTTTTAATTTCGTATCGTAGAGAGTCGATTTATTATGAGAATAAGAAACAATTTAAATAATGATTATTTTTACTTATAAACATATACGTTTATTATTGTCACAAATATAGAAATATGAGAGTATCGTTCAATGAAGAGTTAGAATTGGATATAACATGAAATGTTTTTAACAAAATATGAAACTCATCTAATAAACAATTTATCTTTTGTAAAACAAGTTTTTTTTAAAAAAATAAATACCTATTGAATGTAATTTTTGTTATAGATTTAACAAATAATAGCGGAAAATAAAGTTAACAAAAACGTTTTATTTCATTGAAATTAATTTGGATATTTTTTAATCACGTATAGATTTTTAGTTTTGGTTGTAAAAAAATAGACAAGTTTTAAAAAAAAATTAATAAAATAAAGAAAATACAGCTTTCAATAAGTACAAATCCATTATATATATTTGCACCTATGTGACCACATAAATTTTTATATTTTCTTGTGAATAGCTGTTTTAAAATGAATTAAATTTACTAAAATACTTTAAATTTTTAATCGAAATGTATGGTGTCTCTTCTAAAATTGAAGAAAGTTAAGTGTTTAAACTTACTTAAACTTAATTTTTTTCCAAATTATGTTCATCATATTACTTTTTTTAAAAAAAATATTTTCTTATATCAAGAAGTATGATTTTAAAAGTGAACGCTTTCCAAAAATAATTGGAAAAACAGATTTAAAGTAGCCAATTCTTTGAAAGTGGCCATGGCAGTTTTGCTTACATTCATATTACTTTTTAAACTTAGAAAATGTAAAGCCTAACATTGATTGAATAAGGGAAATGTCTATTTATGAAATAGTATAAGTTGTTACATTGTAACTAAGATTTGACACTAATCATGCACGGTGAGTGAAAACTGATTTCTTCGAATATCATGTTGAACAACCTGAAACTTTATTTAATTTTATAACCGTTGTTGAACAGCCGACCCAATTTTTTGGGGGGGTTTACGACAACTGATGTTCAACTCCGTAGCCTTGTAATTTTGAACCCAATCAAGAAGACAAGGGAACTCCTGGATCAAGTATTGGGAGAAATTTGCCTTCGTGGATGACTTTTTGATGGAACTAACCGGCATTTGCGTTACATGGGGAGGAAGACCACAAGAACCTCCCACGATTAGCATAACGGCAAGGGGACTCTAACTCATGATCCGTCTACCACTGAGGATATTTCACGTCAGCACAGTGGTTGGTGCGAGCCGTATGAGGAATTCGTATCAACCAGTCATCGCTTTGATTCGAAAAAATTCATGGCCATGAAAATATTCGCTCCGGTAGCTAAGTCGGTTAAGGCGTTACGCACTTCGCTTGTGAATAGCTAGAGGTTGTGAGTTCGATCCTGATACCCCACTAAACAACCAGCATGTATACGCAACAAGGGACTGAAAGTCCTCTCATTGGTTGCGGTGTGAAGTCGGGAAAGAGGGGTAACAGCTCAGTTGCACATCGTCTGACTAGGATCAAAATTACGAGCCATTCCTCTCATGGCTGTTAAAGGCCCTTAAAGGCACTAGGTACTTGGCTATGGTGATGTGAGGCCATAAAAGTATCAGGAAGTGATAAATACAGAGGGAGTGTTCCCCAAGAAACAGGGGGGCAATGGGGTTAAAATGGTTATCAGATTCAGGAAAAAATTTTACGCAAAAACAGTGTGGAGGGGATTTTTTTCGTGCAACGCTGTGTATTTGGGCAATTTTAAGAAATTACTATGCGATGTATTTTAGCAGAATTTCCCTCACATTTTTCCTGGTTTCGGACTTGCTATTACAGTTGTACGTATTTTAACATATTACAAATGACGTGTTTATCTTTCAGCATTTTCTAAATGTTAACTTCTACAAATGTGGTTCGATGTTACATATAAGCTGTACTATACATCGAAGTTATTGCGTATACAATACATGTACGACATAGTAAATATTGAAATTGTTTTTAGAGAAAGAGGAGGAAAATGCATAGTTCTTGATCGATCTGGTTCATAGGGTAGTTCTGATAAATAGTGCTCAATTCTATTCTAATTATTTTCTAGACATGTCTATTTTAAAAATCTCTTTATATAAGTGAGTCTGAGATAATGAATGAAAATGAAATATTTAAGTAAAGTATTGTTATTTTCAGGATAGGCGATGCCGTTCATAGCTGATGACACTTTGTGGTGCCCAGGAAAGATGGTAGACCTCTCTTTCCTTGTAAGTATTTTTATCTACACATCATCTTTTTCATTGTGTAGGTAAACAGACAAGTTCAAACAATTTTACAGAGACATTGTTAAGTTAGTACAGCACCCTAAACTACTTTTGATGTTTTGATCTTGACGTTCAAGGACTCAATCTTAATGGCTCGAAAGAGTGACCTCAAATATGCTACTTAATTAGTGCAAACGATACATTAAGTTACGAAGTTATTTTAAGTCCAATGTTTTCTTACCTTATAAATTTCTTTTAATTGATCAAATTTTAAACTTCTGTTGTTGTTTTTAATGCCTTATCTATTCATATCCTGTGGTCCACGGATCATCCTGTTGTACAAATATTTTTATGATTTTATGATATTTTATATTATGAGGGCCTTTTGGCCTGGCGTATTACCTCCAATACTTCATCTGTTATAGACGATCTGTAACATTTCTTCATGTAACTGAATTTCTGTAAACATATGAGATGTTACCATGTCATACTTTTACTCTGGATTTAATAAATGCCACGGAGGGGCTTCGCCGGACCCCCTGCGGCAGTGTGGACCTGCTCCTCCTCTCCTGCGGGGGACTTTGGCTGCGACGAGTTCATCAAGTCTTCCAGCATACCCTAAAATAAAGGGAGTCGTAATTAAATCCAATCTTTATCCATGTTAGCATGGGTCAGCCTCTTTTTCGTTTGCTTTCTAGTGCCCACGTTAAGGCTATTGACGTTCGCTATTCTAAACTCTATGTATTGAGTCAAAATTCCACATCAGTCGGAAAAAAGGCATATTTATTCCGAGTTTTTATGTCTAATTTCTAACTTAAAATATCGCCTTCATTTCTTAATTAGCATATTTAAGGTTAGGTGCAATTGAGTCCTAGTGCGTGAAAATCTGATCATTAGATCAAAAGTATGGTAGTCAGAGATTTAACCTCATGTTTGAAAGTTACTTACTTAGCTATCAGAGTTATTCTTTCCTTCTTCTCTGTACTACCAACCTTACTTACTGTGGGAGTAACGTTGGCAAACCTAATATGGTGACTCCTGAAAGAATGGTCAACTAGATGAAAGAATGCCTCAGCATGAATCAATTTAGTAGTTCGACTAACTGCGCAGTGGATAACAAAAAGATTTCATTACGTTCGGGCTACTAAGTGTTGGAAAACACGAAGGATGTCATTACCTTTGGACTACTGAAGGATCAAATTTCTTGATTATTGTTACCCGTGCTGAGGCCTTCTCTTTTCTAGTAGGTATTGGGTCAACACGTCTGCCCTTCTGATACCCGAATGATGAATCTTAGTGTATGGGTAAACAAAAATTTTGCAAAAAGTTTTCAAAGGTAACTGTTTATCAAAAACAATAGTATTTGATTGACGTGAAAAGAGTGTAAAAACTGTGGTGTAATATCTCTCCAAAAGAAAAAAAAATTATGTGGAGGAACACCGGGTTAACACTATATCGAGCTCTCATATACGATTTTAATCTAAATTAATTTAAATCTAATAATCTAAAGTAATCTAATAGTAAATCTAATAAAGTAATTTAAATCTAAACACTTATAATAGAATTAGCTTACACCAAATTCTCGCTCGTTCACACTAAACGAGAATTATTTTCCTTTCTGAAAACGACGGTGTGTTGGCACCTTTTTTTATCGCCAGAAGTAAGCGTTTGTAATCGAGAATTAGTTTGCAAAACTTGGTTGTTAGCAATTTGTTGCGATTTTAATGAATAAGATGTTCGTTATCAAAATAGGTATGTATGCTTTTAATTGCGTTATAAGAATTATTATATTTTGTTTTTCAAATCTCTGTGAACTGTATTAAGTGATTTTCAATTTCTTTTGAACTGATTTTCACCGTTCTGTTAAACTTTGTTCGACTTTGTCTTTGTGTTCTCTTAGCTACTTGTATGATTGATTTACAAACTAATTTTATTTTAAAAATTAGTGTATATATTATTCTTAATTAATGATTCTTACTTTATATTTAATCGCAATAATACATTTACTGACTCTTATGTGTGTCATATCATAGTATAATTGTAAATTTCAGTATTACTGAAAGAAAATGATGGTGGCTTCTATACACCAAGTAGTGAAGTAAAACATTCTTGGTTTCGTGGAACACTTTGTGGAACACCACTTTGATGTGAAGTAGTCAAAATGATCGACGATCAAGTAGATCAGGGACTGACAAACTTTTTTTATCTTTGACCCCAAATTTTTTTTAATTTTCTTACATCCCCCTCTATAAAAAATATTAGAAAAAGAATAACTTTTCTATTTCTAAAAATGATTTATTTTATTTTGGCAAAACTAAATTGTGAAAATCAAATTATTTTGGATAATGACTGTCGATATTTTCAACTTGAGCTGCAGAAAGTGGCCTGATAATTGATTCTTGGATGTACGTATATTCAATATCTCCAAAGCGTTATTCAAAATCATTGCTTAATTTTTTAGATGATTTGTAGATATTTGGTATTCATTCCTCGACACCCAAAATCGGACAGACTTTGAATTTCACAATAATCGAACCAGAAGAGTCGATATCAACTATTTTGCAGACCCCTGAGCAATAGGGTAGGTGACGACTCCTGATAGGGAACTAATTTCCATGGACATAATGTAAACCGGGCAGTTGGAACTGGCCCTGTTTATAAAGAAACAATATTTAGGGGGATAGCAATAGAGGTTCTTCTTGAAGCGGGTTTATACCCACGTCCACTACTGGGACCAAACCTCACGGGGGCGTTTTCTTTCACTTCAAAAGATGAATCTAACCTTTATTAAGTGCATTTACTAGGGTAAGGCGTGTTTATGCCCACCCCCAACCACTACTAGGAGAGACTTGCCTACTCAGGGTATAAATCAGGTATAAATTCGCCTAAAATAAGGTTTGAATTCCAACGGTGGTTGGTTGATATGAATTCTGCTCTTGGCTCGCACTGACCACAATACTTATATAAAATATCCTTAGTAGTAGCCGAATCATGGGCTAAAATTCCTTGCCGGCGAGCAAACAGTGGGAGAATTTCGTGGTTTTTCTCTCCATGTAATGCAAATGCAGCTTGGTTCCCTTAAAAAGTCTTCCGTAAAGGCTACTTTGTCCCAATGCTTGAGTCAGGAGTTTTCTTCTGACTTCAAAATTACAAGGATACGGAGTTTGATAGTTGTATACTCAAAATTTGGTCGACTGTTCAACGCTGGTTGTTTCTCTCCCTGTAAATTATTTCTTGGGTATATCATCCCATACTTATTCGAATGTCTTCTTTTTTCAATATTCTTTACACAGACAATCTACTTATATTAACGATCAACATCAAGTCAGGTAAATAATACTCGGTCGTTTGACAATAAGAGGAACAAAATTCTGTATCATTTTGTCCCGCAATTTTAAAAGAACCTTTAAGGAAGTCTTTAGTTGATCCAAAAACTTTAATCTAGAAACAACAGCATGCTCTTCACAAGGAAATTCCTCCTCCTGGGGACACAGCTTAACAATTAAGCTTTTTTTAATGGCCTCGGAAATGCCCGAATTGCTACTCTCTTATCTTTACCGGCACCTGTGGCTTGGAGTATCATTGCCCATGTCAAACAACCCGTTTATAGGGCGGGTTACATTCCCATAATCACACAGAAGAAAGAACATAAAGAGAGAGAAAGTTACATCCATGCCTACGATGGGATACGAACCCACTACTTCTGGCCCCGTAGTCCAATACAGTAACCACTAGACCAGTGATCGGCCAAAAATTAAAGTAATGTTGACTGCTTTCTTTCATTTTGATGGTATTACGAATTCCTATCAATAAATCAGGCAGTAAATTATTATTATTTTTAAGCATATTGCCGTGTTTGAGTGAAAAAATTTGTCACGAACGACCTCCAATGTGGCGAGACCATTTAGAGGTTTTACACTATGTTAACGCACCTTCTCACACTACATTTATCTACTTCAGTGGGGGAAGAAATTTTTGTTGCATTTATAAAAATGCTTGATTTTGCTTATTTCGGATGGGAGGATTTCAAATCTAATTCTTTTTTCTTTTCTTTTTTTTTTTAGTTTTNTTTTTTTTTTTTTTTTTTTTTTTTTTTTTTTTTTTTTTTTTTTTTTTTTTTTTTTTTTTTTTGCTTCTGAAGTTACAGATTTTTTTAAATGACATTTTTAGTCTTTTTTTTTCCTTGTCGACAAACTTCTAGGGTAGTTAAGACACATCATAAGGATTAAAACTGCATAGAAACCCTTGCCCGGAAATGTCGTCGTACGCGGCTAGGAGTGCTTCCCGTGTCACGACTTGTTCAGAGAAGAAACAGTTCATCAACAAGGAAGCAGTCACAGCAACGTATGCATGGGTTCCTACACAATTTTAATCCTAATGATGCACCATAACTCACCTGGAAGTTGTCACAACATATATACAAACCCCTGTTGTATATAACGTTTTTAAATTAGCATATTTCGACAAAAAAATAGACTAAAAATGGCATTTAAAAATGTAGCCTTTAGAGAGAAACAGATTGGAGATTTGAAGTCAGCAATTTAAAATTATCTAAGATCTGTTAAAAAAAATCTCATGCAACAACAACAAAAATTAATAAATATTTAACCATTTTATTTCATTTTATAACCATCGTTGAACAGCCGATTCAATATTTGGGTTTAGGAAAACTAATCTTCAACTCTGTAGCCTTGTTATTTTGAACCCAATCCAGAAGACAAGGGAACTCCTCAATCAAGTATTGGGAGAAATTTGCCTTCGTGAAGGACTTCTTGATGGAACTACACTGAGAGGAAAACCACGAAACCTCCCACTGTTACCCTGAAGGCAAGGGGATTCTAACCCATGATCAGTTTACCACTGATGATATTTTACATCAGCACTGTGGTCGGTGCAAGCCGGATGCGAAATTCGTATCGACCAGCCATCACTGGGATTCAAACCTGGCTCACTTCATCGAAAGGCGAACGCTCTACCCCATGAGCCTTCAGGCCTCAATAGTTTCCCATTGTTATTTCACTGTTTTCTGCCTAATATTCATCAAATATAGCCTATAATCCCGTTATTCTCCTTTTCTAATCACTCAGTTTTAATTGCCTCTCTTTAGTAATCATTTTTCTCGTATTAATTCGAAAATTTTGTTACAAACCATGAAGGGTATTTACGAAAGCAATATGATTGTGTACAAAAGATGATTGAAAGGAGATAAATAACAGCCAGGTCAATAAAGGAGCTAAAGAGAGCAGCTCTTCTTCCATTCCACTCAAATGTTACATCCAGTGTGTAAAATAAAAAATGAAGCACCCTAAATAAATTTTTTTCTAATGATTGGATGTCCTAAAACTCAATCTTAATGGTCATAATAATGCTAATTCATTAGTACAAAGGATATTTTAAATTACAAAATCAGACCCCAAACAAACCAAATAAACATGCCTTTTAAATACGGATTATTGAATCTAAAAATATCGGGGATAACCGCAATCTGAAAAAGGGCTCGGCCCTATAATTTGGTCGGGAAAGCTGTCGAAAATTTGGATCCCTTAATTTATTTGCTTCAACCATGCTCCGCCACTGCGGGGGGCACCCAGAGTTTAATAGTTTAAATACATTGTTTTAATACAATGTAAAGGATTTCAATACATTTAAGCCAAAATATTACTGGATTCCAAACAAGTTGGAAGTAAATTTATAGAAATGGAGGGTAAAATGTAACTGTTTGAATAAAATGATCTGTAGAACTAAAATATTCACAGATGGATAAATGTCTCAAGCCAATGATATCGATACGGATAAAAAGCAATGAACTAACATAGTGTGTTATCTAAGTACTTTTGTAACATTCTTATCTCTGAATTAAAAAGACAGACAGTTAATTGCATCAGACGATCGCAATGCTAAACGAATGGACGGGAATAGAATCAGTGCTTTACCTAAAGAATAAGATGATTCTTTTTTTCTTTAGTCTCAGATCTTCAAAAAATAACCCTAAATAGTTTGCATCTTTTATTCCTGTTTTCAATTAAAAGAAAAATATGAATAAGTTTTGATAAAGTTCAATTCATAATATAGTGTTCATAATAATCGCCCTTAATAGAATCCATGTTGAAAATTCAGTCAAAAAATGTGTACGCATAACGGATTGAAGCGAATTTGCTCTCAAAATCTAAGAAATAACCACTGAGGAAGATAGAACTGAAAATATCAAAACCAATTTCACTGCCGAAGAAATAAGACGGTGTTGAAAGACACTTATTAGAAACAGTTACAAGTTTTACGATGCAATCAAGCTGGGTTTGATATTTTTCACTCCGGATATGTTTTTTCCTCGTTAAAATGTTATTTGAAATTCCCCTTTGAGCACTTTTTTTTTACTTCATATTTGACACATATACCTAAAAACAAACACTTTAAATTAAATTTTGTGATCATGGCATTTATATTTAGAATCTCTGTCAGAAATGCTGTCAAGCTTTGATGTTTTTTTCGTTCCAACAACCTTGATTGTGTTTCGTTAAATTCATTATAGTTAACCTTTATAGTGATTCGTTAGATGCAGTTTATTTGAATATTCAGATTATTCATTTTTTCTCACTTAAATATCTATTCACAACCGTTGAAGTGCTTCTTTTACTTCATTTTTTGTACTGATTTTAAAAATATATTCATATTTGTTACAATTGCAACACCATGAAGGAATTATTCAAATTGAGCCAAACTTAATATGAAATGTAAAGTGATGTAAGAAATGCAAATGATTGGAACTATAATGCGATTACGCATGCGTAGAATCAGCCTCTTGTTCCATGTATATAAAGAACTGTAAAGATATCACCAACCATTCTCGTTCCAGACTTTAAAGATACATATTATGACCGAGCTCTGAGCTACGATGTCATACCGACGAGGCCGTGGAAGCACCACTGGGCGGTTGACCCAGTAACCGACGATAAACTACGTGAACGCTATCGAAGTCTTTCACTTGATGAATTAAACAATTCGAATGCCAAGGATGGTTTGTTAAAAATAAAATTCTAAAATTCTGCATCATGATTTTTACTTCAACCCAGCTATCCAAAGGGTAGTGAGAATATAACAAAAGAATTTGTGATTCATAGAGGAAGATATTGATAGAAGACCATCACCGGAGCCCGAACCTGTGGCTGTCGTCGGCTGTTCAGAAACCTCGTCGGTGATTGTGACTGTACCCCCCCCCCCCCAACCAGTCAGACCCGAAGCCAATGACGGGAGCACCGGCTCGTAAGAAAAGGGAGAAAAAAGAAGAGTCAGAAAAAACTCTCTTATGGATATTTCTACAGTTCCTGATCTTAATGACTCTACTAAGGACTCTAAAATGATCACATTGATAAGACCGCAGAGTCTCTTTAAAGTCTTGATATCCCAGAACCGACTAGGGAGCCCTTTTATAGTATCTGAAGAGTTTGAGATAAATACAGAGATTCCAGTTCCTAATTCTGACAAAAGTCCTGTAGAAACAACGGACGGAACAGCCCAGAAACCAACTATGTCTCCTCATATTAAAGTAATGACAAATGCCAAGGTTCTCATTCGTGGCCGACCTAAATTTTTGAGATTTCCTTGAACTTGAGAAATTTAACATCGAGATCCTCAAAGTTGTCCACTTTTCTTGATGGGTGAGTGAACTCTACAGACCCCTCGCACTCTTTGTGATTCTGCCACTGACAGATGGCTAAAGCGAAATCTACAAAAGTAAGGTATTCAAGCAGCACCCAGTCAGGATTAAAGGATTCAGTGACAGTCAAGTACAAAGTTTCTCCTGCCAAGGCTTCGGACGTACGCAGAAATTACGCCAAGAGCCACCCAAATGTATGAAGTGCAAAGAAAGGCACTTTCCCTTCCACAGCAAGAAGCCCTGAGACACTCCAGCTAAATGTTGAAACCGCCTCGGAGCAAACACCTCAAATTTTTCCGGGTGTGTTTTCCGCCCCATGAGACCCAATAAGAAACAAACTCCGCATCTCCAGCTCACTGACAGGGGAACATTGTCAAAGAGTTATCAGACCTATTCAAGGACAGATATATCTCCTCAACGCTGTCATACAGGGAGCCACTAGAGAGGAATAAATGCTTCCCCCTCAACTGATGTCATTCCAGCTACCACCACCAGCTACAGACCAACTTTGTGATATCAACATCTCGAAATCTTCCTTCCGTTGTCTTATGGTAAAAATAAGTCGAATGAAGAGGTAATTGCCACAAGGCAGGTACCTCGAACATAACTTCACTTCGAAACATCGTTGATATCAGTTTATCGTCTCTTTTTCTGCAGTAAACATGCTACATTAGCAACTACGTACTCTGCGTACATAATTATGATCATATTTCTGTTATATACTAAAATTTTATTAGGTAAAATACTTTCAGCGTTCCTCTACCAAAGATTGCTCTGTAGATAAATCACAGACGGACTCAGAAACATAATGCATGCCGTACAAGGTGGCAACAAGTTGTTTTCTCTGATAAATATCCTAAGTACAATAATGGGAAAGTAGGCATTAGACTTGTCAGAGGGGAACATCTGCTACCATAGAATATTATCTAACGTCACATCGCAGAAACATCATGATGGAGGAAGCTATTGGGTACAATTGTCGATCCCTTATGTATCGAGTAATTTCAACAATGATCGCAACATAAGGTGGATTGTGGGACCAGAGATCCTCCCCGTTCTACGATGCATTGTGAACGCTGTATTTCAGGAGGATAATGCCTGTGCACATGGAGGATAAAGCTATCGTCGATGCACAAAAAGTTTGATGGCCTGCTTATTTCCCTGATATGTCACACATTGTGTATGTTTAGGCATTCTAGCTCGTTCAGCTGGTGGGGTACACAGTAAGACAGAACTTTGGCATTAAACCGAAGTCATAAGAATACCAGTCTCCAGGATAACATTGAGACCTACTGATACGAAAGTACAGGTTCTCATCGCTCAGCGTGGTAGACACACGAAATACTGATATTAGTCATTTTTCCCTAAATTTGATCGTTCATTTGTGTAAGTAACATTCAGTAAAATGTGAAATAAATATCAGTAATTTTTGACAATTCCTTCATAGTGATGCAATTTTCATAAACATAATTGCATATATCAAGGGTGTTTATGGGAAAAAACTGCATAATAATTTATACTTAATAGACAGGGTGCTCCAAAATGCTGAGTTCTAATATGTATTTTTAAAATCCTTGTCAAAAATGAGCTTTAAAAGTTTATGCTTTATGGATTTCAAACATATATTAAGCAAGAGGAGAGGGCGAAAACGTTATCGAAATCTCTTCAATCACTAGTGGAAAGGTGAGACTAAAAGCATCAAAACCAGTTTGATTATCCAAGGAAACTTGGAGGTGTTTGAAATAATCACACCCCAACTAATCTAAACATTTTTTTAGGCAATCAAACAAGTTTTGATATTTTCTGTCCAAACATCCTTAATAGCAACTTGTTTAAAACGTGGGAAGATTATTTGGTTTATTGTTTCAAATGATGAGAACCAGATATCCACTACCTTTGTTCCAGTATCCGAAAACTCAATCATTAGGACATTAAAAGTTCTATGGTCTGGACAGGCTTCTATATCAAGGATGGCACATTTCTCAATCTCCCTTTGATTGCACACTATGACTCGATTTACTTACCGGGATAAAGTCTTGAAGCCCTATGTTCGTTTTTCAGAGATGTGAGGTCCCTGATTGCATTTTCATCTCATATCGTCAACGATTTTCTAAAAAATGAAAATCTCCAGACCTCAACCCTTTTGAGCATATCTCGAGAGGGAAACCATCCTGGGACAGAATTCCAAGCACACGAACTTTTAAACATTTTGAACATTACAAAATTTTTAACCGTTCCAGCACTGAAAAGAACCATATGATCTCATTTTATTGAACTATGGTTCATTTAAGTCGCTTTAAAAACATGCATAATTCAAAGTAATATTTTATTTTTCACACAATATCTAAGAATAATGGCGTTTTTTTTTTCATAATTACCGAGTATATTACCATGTATAAAAATAATTCCCACATATCAGTATAATAACTATGTATAAACTTCATACGGTTGCAAATAACACTGCATATTTGTTAAAATCCCATTTTATTAGTTCCATTTTGTAACTCCTTTACAAGATCATGTATGCCTGTCATACACAAATGAGATCCCCTCAGCAGAGGATCAAAATTTTGATAACGTTACATATTTGCGTTACGTATTGCCTTTGAACTAATTGGATTTATATTAGCTTCTTAATAGTTTATTATTCGATAATTATCATTATTAATTGAATTTCAATTATAACTGATGTAAGCAATTTTTCTGGTAAAAAATCTGACACTTCCATGTTTTTTTATTAGCTTATTCTTGAAATTATTCAATGTTAAATATATCAGGTATAGCATAATTATCTAGCTGCACGTCAAAGATGACGTTTACGAAAGATCCAGTCAGATTGGTCAGAATATCTCTTCAGTTTGATTAGTTGCAAGGATTGGTTTTATGCATTACGCTTATGTGCACGCATGTCTCTCTGGTTCATTACTTGTCCACTGACGCCATGACATGGTTGTGTTTACATGTTACGTTAGAGAAATTATAAAATGTTTCAAACGATTGTAGATCCTGACGACTGGGAAATGCGTTTTGTAAAATGATTTTTGAAGGCGGCAGAGAATTATAAGCCATCTGAAATTCATTGTCAACTTGTTGAGATTTATGATGAAAAGTGATGGAATAACAAGAACGTGGGTTTGACAATTCAATGATGGACATGAAAATGTTCGAAGCAGAGAGTATATAACCTTCTGTTGTTTATGATGGTTTGGTTGTAAGAATGAAAGAGAAACTTTGTGGACTGTCCTGAATACTTTATGATGAGTTTTTAAAAATTTCAAATTCTGTTTTGCATAAGATTGTGACAAATTGTTCAAATTATCGTTTCTTCGCTAGAGACATCCTTCTTTGAAGAAAGTATGAAAAAGTTGGTTTCCTGCTATGACAAATGTCTGAACGATGGTAACTGTGTAGAAAAATTTCTTCTTTCTCTTTTATGTAAAAATAAATTTCAAATTTCTCTTTTGTGTAAAAATTAATTTCTTTTGAAGAAACATAGAATGCCAGTTTTTCTAAAACGGTACTTACTCTCCGGACAAGCCTAGTAGCTACGATAAAAAAAATACAATGATGGCCATTAAATCATCCAAACTCCGTTGAGATAGCTTCAATTTGCGACCCCGAAAAGTGAGTCACGATAACACTGATCAACGCATCAAGGTTTGTTTGAATATTCAAATAAGTACCGAAGAATCTCATAGAATGTCAGTGTATGATGATAATGTGATAAAGACTTTTGGTACTTACTCTTCAGAAGTCTTCTTCCCGCCATCTTCAGTCATTTGTCGGTAGGAAGTTATTTTCCACCTAACTAACATACGCTGATAACTTCAGAAAATTAAACAAAAATACCAATGAACGTTTTTTTTCTTCATAAATGTGGATAACAATAAAGGTTAGTGTGTGGTCAAGAAGAAAGTTCAACACTGGTTGGCTATTTTCTCTTGTGCATGATGCGTTCGTTCAATTGATCATTTCTCATCGAGTTAGTTTGTACTTATCAACATAGAACTTATAAATTCAATTATTTATAAACTCAGTCGATCAAGTTTATAGACAATTCTTTATAGTAGGTAAAAGTTTGAAAATCTCACCCTCATTCCCACAAAAAAAATCTTAAAAATCAAATTAATTATAGATAAGGAGCTAAATTAATTTCATTTTATAAATCAATATCAATTAAAAAATAAATATTTTGAACATAATACTACTAAACAAATGCCCCATAAAGGGTTAAAACGAAGGACTAAGTCAAAAATTACTAAGAAGTCAAAAGTTGAGTCAAAAATTACTAATGATGTGTCAGTTTGCAAAAAAAAAAGCGGATTACCTTGAAAAACTTTTAATCTAGTGATCGGATCTTCACCTATTAAGACTTAATGGTTTAAAGGACTTTTTTGAAAATTTGGTAACTCAGAAACTGTTAGACCGATTTTGTTCAAATTTTGTAATTTGCCATGCAAACTTACTATCTCCAAAATAGTGTAATATTTCGCTAAACTTTTAATTCGGAATTTTTTTGACAATTATTAAATAGGATAATAATAAATAATTATTCCAACTTATTTTTTGCATGAAAGTACTTTTAAATAAATTGATAATTGATTGCAAAATTCACTTAAAATATTTTACAATTGATTTCAAAAATGTTTCAACTAACGGAAAAAGTTCTCAGGGTATAGCCAAATACACTGAAAGTTAAATTAACATTAATGGATGCAAACATTCCGCCACTCTCCTCGCCAAATTATTGGAATCATATATCCCAGATTGCAGTTACCCCATTATAATATGATATCGTCCATTTGCCTAAATCACTTGGCACATTTTATTAAATAACCCTTTTATTTTGAAAAGACTATACAAGTCATCAGTTTATTTTACAAGATTGACAAGAGTGTAATAAATTTATAATAGTATAACAGAGGTAGTAAACTAACATTCTAGGAATTTTCTCTCCCTTTATCGTTTATTCTGAATACGCCTCTGAAAAGTTACATCTTTAACAAACCCCCGACGCCGAAGTCCGGGACGTAGCCCCGTAATGCGTGTTTGATTAAGTAAAGAAAAGAAAGCACGTCATTCTTCGTTTAGTTAAGTTTCTGTTAAACATTGAAAAGACGATTTTTTTTTTCACTGCGTCCATTTTCATAAACACGTATTTCGAGCTGTGTTCAGATTTAAAAACTCTTTCAAAAATGCTTCACATCCTTGTTCGTTCAATCCTTGTTCAATCCATCAAAAAGTCCTCCACGAAGACTAGTTTGTTCCAATGCTTGATCCAAGAGTTCCCTTGTCTTCTGGTTTGGGTTCAAAATTAAGAGACTACGGAGTGGTCGTCAACTCAGAATTAGTTCGGTTCAACGACGGTTTTGAAATGAAATAAAATGCCCCTTAATGCAGTTCTCTAATGCGACATAAGTAAAGTATTACTATTCGATGCGAATTTTCCAGGTATTAAAGGCGTCGTAGTATGTTTTTCTTAGAATGTCTCTTATAGCTTTGGAGGCCTTTTTGGTGGAATGATACCTTTTCTTGAGTGCTTTCAAGTTTCAAGAACACTGGAAAGTCTGTGTTACACACGTTAGACCTGTAGGTTGGTTGAGGCATGTTTAAATCACTCAAGAAGCTGTTCGCGAAGGACTTCTTTGTACAATTTTCTCATCTGCAGATTGTTTGACTTTAGTCTCATGATCAGTACTTTTTGTCCATCACTCAAATTATTGTCTGAGTTCAGTCTTAACGTCTGATTTTCATCGGCCTTTTATGGACTTCATGATAGTAGTTATAAAAAGCTCCTGGCTTCCGATAAACAATTATAAAATGTCCCCTTTATAATTGGAAAAGTTTCCACCGCGAAATTTCACACAAAGCTGAAGAGGATGATATACCACGGAAGAAACTTGTCATCTTTCTTTCACCTCAATTAAGTAATTTAGTATAGAAAAAGTGAGTTCCGGCTAATCTAGTGTAAGTCATGAAATTTCAAATACTGAATAAGCATTTTTAAAATATCAAAACAAAAAGTATAAGAGGGTAATTTAGGATTACGCCATGGGGAAGTTCTCTTCTAATAATTTGTTTAAAATTTCTTTTTAAACAATTGAAACTTCATGATTTACTCTAGGTTTGGCAGAACTCACTTTTTCTGTACTTTAAATTAGTTAGGGAGGTGGAACAGAATTTGAGAAAAGTTTCTTCCTTGCTATAGCGTCCCCTTATTGATAATCAACGTATCATCCCAGCTTGCCCGGGAGATGAAAACAAATTTCACAAAAATAACTCTTTTTTTTTCCTGTCGATTGTTGGAGGTGACCGCGCATGCGTAAACTAAAATTATTTATTCTTCTTCCTTTCCCAAGCATAGAGTGAAGAAGAAACTGAGTAAACATAACGTCTTAAGGGGTCCTACAGTAGACTGATCGTAAGGACACGGTTCCCAGTAGAACACCGAAGTCAAGCATCACTGGCTGCGGTCAGTAATCGGATGGATGACCACTTTGATCAGCCTAAGTAGGGACCGAGGGTGCGCTGTATCGGTCCCCGTTAAACTGTTCCACCGTAAAGTGCTCGACTTCATGCGCACTTCGTCGGGCTACCAAAGCAGGGGAGCCACCTCCTCAACAGAGGATCAAAATTGCGATGGTATGTCTTTGGATCATCCTCAGGAATGTTTCGCAGACCGTCGCCAATAGCCCATTGTGCAGCTCTAGTGTGACGTAAATAAAATACCTACCTACTTACGTTTCAAATGAGCAGATAGCATTTAAACCATCAAAATGCTAGGAGGAAAAGTATTTCACAGAAGAGTTTGTCCTTTATTTATACTCAATACGTTATATATACTTTATTTATAAAATGTCCTCTGTGGTAGACGGATCAGGGGTTAGAGTCTCCTTGCCGTCAGGCTAACCGTGGAAGGTTTTCGTGGTTTTCCTCTTCATGCAATGCAAATGCAGGTTAGTTCCTTCAAAAAGTTCTCAACGAAGACAAACGTCTCCCAATATTTAATTCAGGAGTTCACTTGTCTGCTGTATTAGATTCGGAAGCTACAGAATTGAGCATTGGTAACCGTTAACTCAAATTTGGGTCGGCTGTTAAACGGTGGTTATAAAATAAAGTAAAAAATTCATATTTAAAAAAAATATTTGTTAAATAAAATTATTTTCTATATAATGTAGATTATTTATTGATATGAGTAAAATAAGAAGCATTGTCTTGTCATCTAAACTCTTATGTAACGGAATAAAATAATAAATTTAATATAGAAGTTTTCTAAATTCGTTTATGTCTGTAAATTATTGTAGAAGATCGTGTGACCTTTTGTATGCCTGTGAAGGAAGCTGTCACTTTTATTTTTAATTTCTAATCGTAGAGAGTCGATTTATTATTAAAATAATAACAATTTAAATAATGATTATTTTTATTTATAAACATATACGTTTATTATTATCACAAATATCGAAATATGAGAGTATCGTTCAATGAAGAGTTAGAGTTGGATATAACATGAAATGTTTTCAATAAAATATGAAACTCATCTAATAAACAATTTATCTTTTATGAAACAAGTTCTTTTTTTTAAAAAATAAATACCTATTGAATGTAATTTTTGTTATGGATTTAACAAATAATAGCGGAAAATAAAGTTAACAAAAACGTTTTATGTTATTGAAATTAATTTGGGGATCTTTTAAACACGTATAAATTTTTAGTTTTGGTTGTAAAAAAATAGACAAGTTTTAAAAAAAAAATTTATAAAATAAAGAAAATACAACTTTCAGTAAGTACAAATCCATTATATATATATGCACCAATGTGACCACATAAATTTTTATATTTTCTTGTGAGTAGCTGTTTTAAAATGAATTAAATTTACCAAAATACTTAAAATTTTTAATCGAAATGTATGATGTCTCTTTTAAAATTGAAGAAAGTTAAGTGTTTAAACTTGCTTAAACTTAATTTTTTTCCAATTTATGTTCATCATATTACTTTTTTAAAAAAAAATATTTTCTTATATCAAAGAGTATGATTTTAAAAGTGAACTTCTTTCAAAAATAATTGGAAAAACAGATTTAAAGTAGCCAATTCTTTGAAACTAGTCATGGCAGTTTTGTTTACATTCATATTACTATTCAAACTTAGAAAATGTAAAGCCTAGCATTGATTGAATAAGGGAAATTTCTATTTATGAAATAATATAAGTTGTTACATTGTAACTAAGATTTGACACTTATCATGCACAGTGAGTAAAAACTGGTTTCTTCGAATATGATGCTGAACAACCTGAAACTTTATTTTATTTTATAACCGTCGTTGAACAGCCGACACAATTTTTTCTTAGGCTTACGACTACTGATGTTCAACTCCGTAGCCTTGTAATTTTGAACCCAATCGAGAAGAAAAGGGAACTCCTGGATCAAGTATTGGGAGAAATTTGCCTCCGTGGAGAACTTTTTGATAAAACTAACCCGCATTTGCGTTACATGGAGAGGAAAACCTCGACAACCTCCCACGGTTAGCCTGACGGCAAGGGGACTCTAACCCATGATCCGTCTACCATTGAGGATATTTCACGTCAGCACTGTGGTCGGTGCAAGCCGGATGCCGAATTCGTATCGACCATCCATCGCCGGGATCGAATCCCAATTCCCCTCATTAGAAGGCTCTATCCCCTGAGCCATCGCGGCTCACCTAAAACTTTATGTGATATTTCAGGTTAACACCAAACCGAGCTTTTATATACAATTTATAGGGGGTACATAATTTTAAACGCTTACAATAGCTAAAGTTTGCCTCACGCGCTGTCACACCATAAGAGAATCATTACTGAGTGTGGAGCTCCGAATGAAACTAACAAACATTGATATCCTGGCCAAGCGTCATCAGACACATCCTTTTCTTTGATTTATGTAAAAATTTGATTATGAAAAAATAAAATAAATCATTCAAGAAAAAGTTTTTTTTTTTTCCTTTTTTTTTAATAGGGGATCGATAAGCGAATTATAAAATATTTGACTGCCGCTAATCTACATGATCGTTGATTACCTTCCACGATTCTTTGCCCTCTTTCAACTTTTTAAATTAATCAAAAAGGGGGGTTTTTTTCTAAGTTGTTTTTCTTTTTTTTTCTTTTTTCTTTTTTTTTTTCAATGGAAAAACAAAGTTAAACGCATGTTTTTTTTTACTGAATAACATTCGCCATTTCGGAAAATCAGCGGAATGAAAATTCCTCTCTCTTCAAAACTAATTTTATACTAAACTAAAAGCTAATTTTAAAAACTAATCAAAGACCTTCCTAACTATTTCTGAATAACTGCAGAGGGGTCACGGAAGCAATTTTCCCACTCCCGGGCACCTCCACTCGCTGTGATTTTATTAAACAACTGTTTCATCGCCTAACCTTCACTGAGAGACAACCCTATGCTCGCCTCAATGCAGCACTCGCAAAAATTGTAAACGAATCTTCGCGCTCATGGATATTTATAAAAGTTGCTTGTTTAAAAGTTGCTGGTTGAATTAAGTGAAGGTTTTATCCTCGTTTATGACTAGAAAAATTCAAATAACGAGAAAAAATACTTCGTCCTTCAATAAAGAAAGAGGTAGAAAAATTTGTCAAAATATCGTATAACGACAATACATACACACAATTATTTCAGTTAATTACACAAATATTTCGGTTAAAAGAATTTTGAAATAGAAACTATTCCTGTAAATTAAATAAAAATTTGGAGTAATAAAATATTTATATATTCAGAATAATCAATTTCTTTTAATACCTTAATTACCTCCTATATAAATCATCACATTATTAAGTGTTCATATTTTTCGCTTTTATTTTTTTTAAGAAGTATCACAAATTTTTTTACGCAGAATGAAAAATAATTATTTTCATTTCTTTCATTTTAACCAGGCTTTATTCAATTATTTCTATTTTAGAAAAAAATTTGTATCTTCCTTTAAAATGCTGACAATATCTTTTAAAACAAAACATTACATATCTTTAACACTGAACAATTTTTGATTGAAAATATTTTCTTCATAAGAGAGTCTTTAAGAAAATGAGAAAATTTTTCATTAAATTTGTTCAAATATTTTCCAGAAAATGCGTACTATTATGAAAATAAGAAAAAAAAATATTTTTAAATAAAGCCATGACATAAAGAAACAAATTTATGACTTATTCACTACTATTTTCGTATAGTTAGTTTCTCTTTTATAACATCAAATCATATTTATTAAAACTTAAAATTGTGGCGGCTGAACTTTTTTTTAATGTATTTCAAATTTGTCAAGGAAAATTCCGATATTTTCCAATACTCTTGCTTCCATCACTGTTATTCGTGCATATCTGAAATTATTCACCTGCTTTTTATTTGCTTCCTAATTAATTTTATCATATATTTTACAATGTATTTATCCTTTCATGCTATGCTTTATTAATTTCACAACGTATCTATCTTGTAGCTTTTTATTCATAATTTTATAACAACTTTAGCTTATTCGATTCTGTAATTCAACAATTGGTCTATTTATTTTACAATTTTTTTATTCAATTAATTTTATGCAATTTTTTTACTCAATTTATGTGTTTTTAATAAAGATATGCGCTTCTAATAAGGATAAAAATACTATGAAAATTATTAAATTTATTGTCATTCTAAAATAAGGCCTTTTTTTCTTAGTAAAAAAACACATTTACTAACTTAAGGTAACGTAATTTAGCACGATTCATCTATTTTAATAGGAATGATTCAGAGAAAATCAATATTAAAAAAAGTGAGATGTGTATTTTAATTTATATTCTGCTTTAAAAGAGACAAAAAAAAATTTTTATTATTTTTGAAGTATTCAGTAGTCTTTAAAATTTCAAAGGAATTTTCGAGTGGCTTGAATCATTTAATAGTCTCATTTGTAACAACTTGTTTTTTTATTTTTTTTATTTACTTATTTTTGTTTACACAATAGCTTTTATTGTTTGTAATTTGCTTTAAGAGTTCAAACATTTATTCATAGATTGTCATGCGTTCTGTGAATCTGAAAACTATATGACCTATTTTTTCTGTCCCTTGCAGAATAGTAATAATTGTTTCTTATTTGGTAATAAAAATCTTACTTTTGCTGTGATAACTGATCGTAAGATTTTTTGTTATATTATCACAACATCTATTAATTGTTTTAAAGAAAAGTGTAAGTTCTCAGCCTTTCATCCCAATAGCTTTAAAACTACTTTCTTTATTTAAAGTAAATTATTAAATATAAAAATTATTAAGATTTTCTTATTTGACTCAATATTTTGTCATACATGAAGCCTTTCCTGAATCAGGAATAAATAAACAGATGGTCTTTAAATTGTTATATTTATGATGAGAGAATGTCAAAGTAGATGCTTACTGCTTAAATTATAAAAGCATTATGTTTTTCATTTTACGAATCATTAAAAGGTTTATTCAATCAAAATTGTGTTAAACTAATGAATTTACTTTAACTGCTACGCAATTTTTACCCTTGATTACCAAAGCTGTGGAATTGTCTAACACGTATAAAGGAATTTATCGTTTGGGACGTAACATTTACGAAAAAGTGTCAAAGCTAAGTACGATTGTTTGGACGTAAATATTATTGGCACAAAAACCACAAATGGGAATCACTACATCAAATTTAATCATAGATATCAGTCTCAAAAAAAGGGGGGGGAAATAAATTACGGTATAAAGCTGACAGCAATAATCTCCACATCATTACACACATTCAAAAAGAAAATGCCTGAAACTCATAAATTGTACAGTTACTTAAATTATAGGGTATAAAAACTGAACAATAAGGTACAAAAGCCTACTGCATTATTAAATATTTCAGCCACATACATGGTAAAGACACCATAAATTATTTGAAATAAATTTATAAAAATAATCAAAAAGCTATATCATACTCACAGAAGAGGGAAAAAATTCAGATAAAATTGCGATGGCATGTCTTTGGATAATCCTGAGGGATGTTTCCCAGATCATCTCCAATAGTCAATAGGGCTGCTCTAGTGTGACGTTAATTAAGTACCTACCTACCTTAAGATTAAAACCGATTAAACTTTTTTGTCTGTTTTCGAACATCTTGGAGCGAGCTTCGAAAACCCAATTGTGTGTGTTTGAAATGTATGAAGACTTCTTTTGTAATTTATGCTTATATGGTTCATATATCCAAATTGTACATTTCGTCATCCTAACAGTGGATTTTTTTTTCATCCACTTTTCCAGGAGAAGCTCTTTAAATACACTTCTTTAGGAGAATTTAATTTTCGTTCTCTTGCTCAGTAGGATATATTTCATTCACTTTTTCAGAAAGACTTTTCTTTTCATACGCTTTTTTTTTGAAGCACTTCTTTTAATCCATTTTTTCAGGAGGATTTCTTTTTATCCTTTTCTTAAAAGGACTGTTTTTCATCCATTTTTTACGAGGATTTCTCTTCCTTCACTTTTTCAGGAGGATTTTTTTTCATTCAATGTATTGTTGCATACTATTTGTATGTTGTATGTTGCATACGAATGTATAATGCATACTAGTTGTTTTGACAAAAAAAATTATAAGTCGGAAGATCCATAGGAAAATTTGAGTAACCCAAATGTCTATATATAGATCTGGAGTAATTTTAAATAAAAATCAAAGTAAAAAAAAAACTACACAATCATTCTTTCAATGGTTATTGTGCGTAACACAAATTGAAATATGAATAACTGGCTAGATATTGCTATGAGCTACACGGTTTAGTAAAGTACTCAAATAGACAGCGCAACAGTTACTAAAAAAAATCATTATTTACACACACACAACTCTATCACATTTTTGCCGTAATCTAACCAACATTGCAACCATCAGCCTTAACTTTTTGCAGAACAAAAATGTAAAAACAAAATAAATGCAACATTTTTATTGATTAAAATGTATAGAAATAATTTGTCAATAAACATTCTTATTTATTTTGCAAAATCATTTCATTTCAAGGCATTGCATGGTTGTACTTTTGAAGTTAATGCTATGATAAACTGGTGTATTTATATGCTATAATTCGAAAATATGCTTCTACAAAACCTAAAACATAATTAGGCTCTCGAACTTTTTAAATGCATGCTAAATTTTATTTAAATAGAGCGCGATTTCAATACAAACCGAAGAACTTCATTCTCACATCATCCCGAGTGCAATCGCATTTATTGATATTAAACTCAAGAGCCTTACTTTGGGCTTCGTTCAAGATGTCTCATATCAGCTATCTAATAATCAATAGGGATCGGTTTATGAATGTGAATAATAATTATATCCCAATGTGAATATTAATAATAGTATAAGAGCACAATTTTATCATAGGACAATTCTGTTATAAAAGTAAGCAAGTAAACTTTGACTGTAAGTTTTGTCAATAAGCTGTAAGTTTCACACACACAACTACTTTAAATTTTCGATTTCCTCTACGTATAACTTAAAATTTGTTACTTGCTTGTTTATTACTTGTACTTCTCAATCGTTACTGTCTGGGATCAAAACTTTTTACTCGCTTGTTACTTTTGCTTCTTTTTTCGTTCTTTTTTTAACCCTTGCCAAACAGGCCACTTTTCTCTTGTCTTCAATGGTCATTTCGCGACAACGATTAAACGTTAGATTTTTGAGAGCATTAACTATTGTTTTTTGGCAAACATCTAACACAATAGTTCATGTTGAAATATTTCTGTCTTGATAAATAATTTGCTTTGACTAGTCACAGTCAACTTCAATAGGGCGGTCAGAACGTGCCTCATCTTCAATGCTCCCAGCATTAAACTTTCGAAACCAAACTTTTACTGTACCAAGAGTGGAAAAATTTACATTTTTCTGTTGATCCTAAAATTTACTTTAATGAAAAAAGTGGTAAAATGTTCGTACGCAAATTAAGAGGATAATTTGAGGTGTTAGCTACCACGTTAGTTTTCCCGTTCAAATTATATATATATATGTATGTATGTATGTATGTATGTATGTATGTATGTATGTANTTATTGCTCATTCTGATGGAGGTCGCATCAATTGTTTTACCGTTATTCCTAACAACAACACCTAGTCCTGTCCTTTGTTCAGATATGTTATTAGTATCCTCGGCAACCTCCATCCGTGAGCCATCAGTGAAAATTTCAACACCCTGATTATTTGGAATTGATCTACCAAAGGGAACGGAAACATATAAATAAGGATGAATTCTATCAGGTTTTTTCTCGATTTTAGTATATCGTAGAAGTTCTCTTATTTCAATATCGTAGTCTTCCATTCTGTACTCCCACTGTAGCCTCTTAAACCAGGTGTCGCCAATAATTTTCAGATGAATGGGTTTAACTCCCGCCAGTATCTGGAGGGCCTCGGTACTGGTGGTGGAGTAGGCCCTTGTAATGACAATAAGAGATGTACGTTGGATTGACCTAAGTTTATCATTAATCCTTGTGGTGTTACGGTACCAGACATTGGCGGCATAGAGTATGATTCGTTCCGTTGCCCGAAGGTAGATCGTTTTTAAGATATTTGGTTTGAGTCCCCAAGTTGCCCTGGCCACCCTTTTGATCAAATTATTGAATTTGCTCACTTTTTCTTTGACCTGATTTAAGTGTGCTATCCAGGTCAAACCTGGGTCAAGATAAATGCCAAGATATTTTAGCAATTGAACCTTTTTGATGACCTGTGTATGTTGATGGCTCATCTTTATGTTGGGCAGCCTTCCTAATTTTTTGGGGGATTTTGGGAATGTAATACACTGTGTCTTACTATCACTAAAGTGAAGTTTGTTATTCTCGGCCCAAGTTGCTAATTCTGAAAGGCAAAAGGTGGCCAATTGGTCAAAGCGATAGAGAATTGGGTGTCTCAACAAAAGCATCAGGTCATCGGCAAAAGCGATGACACGACAATCCCTAGGATCCACATCTTGAAATTGATTAAAATTAAGACAATCAAAAAAGTCAAAAATTGAATTGACATACACAAGCCAGAGCACTGGTCCGAGCGACGATCCCTGAGGAACTCCCACATTTATACTACGCTTAAAGATAATTTTGCCCGAGTCATCCCTATAAATGACTTCCCTATCATTTAAAAAGTCAAAAATCAACTTAACTAAGTTATCGGGTAATGCAAGTTTATTAATTGCGTTCTTTAAAATAATCCAATTTGCGTGGTTAAAAGCGTTGTCAATGTCCAGAGCCACCCCGATGCTGTGCTTCTTATCATTCTTTGCCTCTTCGACAAAAGAAACAACATAATGAATCGCATCTTCGGTTCCCCTTCCAGTCCGGAACCCAAATTGATTTACACTAAGTAAATTATTGTTCTCTAAGTAAAATGATAGTCTCTTTGTTATCATTTTGTCCAATATTTTGCCCCAGACTGGAAGAAGGGAAATTGGTCTATATGATGCCGGTTGAGTCTTATCTCTGTCTGGCTTTGGTATCAGGGCAACTCTGGCACATTTTCAAGGCGCTGGGAATATGTTTAGTTTAAGACAAATATTGAAGATGTTTAAAAGCCAGATCTTATCAATTACAAAGATTTCACTAAAAATCTCATTGGGGAGTCCATCAGGTCCCGGCGCTTTGTCACATTTAAAATCCCTAATGATTGCCTCCAATTCGGGCACCGTGAATGGCGGATCATTAAAACCCCTTTTTGTGTGATTCCCAGGGTCATATTCGGTATCAGGGAAGTGGTATGACATGATGACCCGTATTGTTTCTTCAAAGTCTGATGTTGTGTCGCCATTATCTTTCACAACTGGCCTATGGCTTTCGGCCCTCAAGTCATCACCCTTGGCTATTCTGTAAGGTGCAGAGAATGCCCCATTTTCGTTAATCTTATCCAAATACAGTTTAAGATTCGTTGTCTTGGCCTTTCTAATTGACTTTTTGTAGAGTGCCAGCTGTCTCTTAAATTTTGTCTTAAAAACAGCTCGCTCTTGGTCACTGGTCGTGCCTTGATATCGTCTTCTAAGGGCTCGAACCTACTTTCGCATCTGGCCAAGGGCCGGATTCCACCACGATGAATTTCTCCGCGTTCCAGTGCCCAATTTCAGTTTACTTGCATTACATGCCTTTAATATATCATCCGTGGCTCCGACAATAGTGTATTCCATCAGTTCAGGTGTGTCGATTTGATCGAGGTCATATTTCTTCACAATATCCCGAAGTTTAACTCTAAGTGTTAGCCAGTCGATCCTATCAAATTTAATGTTATACTTGTTGGATTTGTGGACTGATATACTGCTATCAATCTCTGCAGTTATTAGAGCGTGATCAGAGCAAGAAATTTTGTCATGCACTTGGTAATTCGTTAGCTCATTAATATTTGTGATGATGAGACCAATCCAACTCTGCCCAAGGACAGAGTTGTAAGTTGGCCCTCCGTTAGGATCATTTATGACATCAAGGTTATGTTGCGCAAGAAAATCCAGTAAAACTTCACCCCTAGTATTAGTTGTCGGCCCCCAAGAGCTACATTTTGCATTAACATCTGAAATAGTACATTCTGAAATAGTAGACTTAAAAATTGTTGAAGCAGAGACCCCGACTGTTTAAGAATGTTGCGATTATTTTTATTTTCAGTGGTAAAGAACTAAAACAAAATGTTTTGAAAAAGACATATTTTTTTAAAAAATTATTCGACCAATTGAACTTATGCAATCGTCTGCATAATATTATGTTTAAATTACTTGTATCAAGTAGACAAAATTCTTTAAAATGCAATATATTGAATACATAACCCTTGCTACCACTAGGAAAAATATTTTCTGAAACTGTGGAGACTAAGTAATAACTGGATGCTGCTAAAAGCACTAATTACACCATAATAATTAATCACTAATAACAGAACAGCGAAATACGAAGGCATCGCATGAAATAACGCTTTTTTGTGAATTGCATTCCATTTCTGTTTTGCCGCAGTTATTCATGACTGTTAAGTCGAGTTTAGCCTAATTCTGAAAATGGCGCCTCAACATGAACAAATGCTATAGTTTTGTGATAATGAAAAGCGTTTTGTGATCTAATGTTTTAATGCTTAAAAAGTTACACGCTGCATTATCTGGGATCATAAAAATTCGCAAAAACTGTTCATTGATTTTTTTTAAATTTCCATTTAAGTAGAAAAATCTCGCCAAATTGGGGATTTTTAAAAATAAGTTTAAAAACTTCAAAAATATCCAAGTCATTTATCGGATCTAAAAACTAAGAAAAATCTGATGATTTTTTTAGCTTAAAATTTTACCTTTATCTTAGATGTAAGGTACTTTAACTGTGGATTTTTTTCCCTTGGCGAAAAGGTTTCAAAAAACAATGAAAGGGTAAAAATTATGATGCCAACGAAAGGGTGATAATGCTTCATCACTGACACTGATTCTCTGCCAACGTTGGCTTAATGATCGAAGCACTGAATTAGCAATTTAGACAAGCATCAGTGGACGTGTCACTCACTAGTGGTAGAAGGAGGAGAACAACCATTGTTTCATCAAGCAATATGTGATTCCACCTATGCTAGTGCGGTCCTCTAGTTTGCTGCTTCATATAATGCGCACTCCGTGATAGCTCGGGCAATAGACTGTTCGCCTTCCAATGAGGTGAACCAAATTCCACGATGTCTGGTCGATACGAATTGCACCCCCATTATCTTGCACCGACCACAGTGCTCACATGAAATATCCTCAGTGGTTGACGGATCATGGGTTGCAGTCCCTTTGCCGTCAGGCTAACCGTGGGAGGTTCTCGTGGTTTTCCCCTCCATGTAACGCAAATGCGGGTTAGTTCCATCGAAAAGTTCTCCACGAAGGCAAATTTCTCCCAATACTTGATCCAGGAGTTCCCTTGTCTTTTGGATTGGGTTCAAAATTATAAAGCTACGAAGTTGAACATTAGTAGTCGTAAAACCAAAAAATTGGGTCGCCTGTTCAACAAAAGTTATAAAATGTGCGCTGCTGTAGTAAGATTAGTTGAATGTAAGGTACCAGAAATAAGATTTACTGTAGCTCTTTGATGAAATTAGAAGTAACCATCCATAACAAACGTCGTATGCTGTTGACACCTGGGATAGCGTTGCAGCATGATAACACTCGCCCTCACAGTGCTCGGCAAACACAAGATCACAAGACTGCCATGAGAAAGTGGCTGGCTTGCACCGACCACAGAGCTGACATGAAATATCCTCAGTGGTAAACGGATCATGGGTTACAGTCCCTTTGACATCATGCTAACCGTGGGAGGTTCTCGTGATTTTCCTCTCCATGTAACGCAAATGCGGGTTAGTTCCATCAAAAAATTCTCCACGAAGGCAAATTTTTCCCAATACTTGATCCAGGAGTTCCCTTGTCTTCTGGATTGGGTTCAAAATTACAAGGCTACGGAGTTGAATATTAGTAGTCGTAAGCCCAAAAATTGGATCGGCTGTTCAACGACGGTTATAAAATAAAAAATAAAATTGCCTTAGTAATATTTAAGGGAGGAAAAAACAAAAACGCTTCTAAAATCTCAAAAATCACTAGTAAAGAAAGCAGTATAAAAACATTAAAATCAGCCTCATGAAATTTAGAAATGTTTAGAATTATCACCTTCAAACTCCTCTTTTCTACTTCTTCCTCGCACTTTTTCATCGCTTACTTTTGTTTACACTTTTGTGACTTCATTTTTTGACAAAGATTTTAAAAATGGCCCCCATTTTTTACTATCTGTCAAAAAGTTTGTCCAAAGAGTATTCAAAAACTACTAATTAAGTAAATAAAAAAAGAATTACTATTTGAAAAAGACGGTATTAAAAACATTTTGATAGCCTCTAAATTTTCACAACCTTTCAGGCAATCCATTAGTGTTTTAACTTATTCTTCGCATTAAATATGGACTTTATTTAACAATTGAAAGACTGAAACTTAATCTATACTTATATTACCCAAAAGCAGTCAAAATGACTGGATTGTAAAAGAATAACTAATGTGTAAAGAAATTTGTTTAAAATAATTCTTTATATTATTTACTGTTATATAACAAGTTGTTAGTGAATGTTAACAATAAAAATATTATATGTTGTACAAAAAATCACAAAATTCTAAGAAATTGAGTCATTCTATACATCATTGTTTTTCTAATTAAAATTAAAAAGCAGTCAAAATGAAGGGCAATCTAGTGTTAAATCTCCTGCTATCACTGCTTCAAATACACCAATAGAAATAATTATTATTAAGTATTGACATCATTCATTCTTAGAATTGGAGTTTCACGAAATGAAAACGGAGTTAAAGGCACGTCTTTCTAATATAAAAACTTGTTCCATTTTTTCAACTAAATTAGGTATCAAAGGTTGCCTCTGAAGTGTGTTGTTGTTTCTAATGACACTCGGACAAGCCGAGCTCGCCAGTCATTGGCTTTTCAAATAAAGTCAAGAAAAAACGGCTTCCAGTTGACAAAGGAGCGGGGGAAAGTGCCACTTACCTCAGAATCCTTCGGATAGATTGCAGCCCTACTCATTCCTGAGGTCACCTCCACAATTTAGACCTATATCTGAGGGGGGAACCCATGGTACTGCTCAGTGACCGATCACAGGATTCCACAGACTTAAATAGCACTTACATTGCATGTACTCAGTGGGCCATAGGGGATTTTGAGGATTGAACCTTCAGGACCGAAGTCCGATGCTCTAACCAGTGTGGTACCACGGACGTTGAAGTGTGTGACATTAGTTATCAGTGAAATGCTTTGCGGTCTACTTTATTAAACTTGTTAAAAGCCCAGACTGTACCGACAAAATTAGAGGGTCCAATTGTTGTTGTAAAATTGTACTGAAAATTTCAGAGGGGTAATAAAAAGATTCAAGAGTATAAACAAGGGGTCACAAACGACATTCATAGGGTAAAAATAGCGAAAAATCATTCAAATTTTGACGTCATACTCGAAGACAATTACAAACGATACTACTAACAGGTTAACAACTAAAGGATATGAGTGTTACAAGAGTGGCACCTCCTGACGTCACTTCGCAATCTACAGCGACGTAAAAACGATTCCCGTTAGCAATCAAAGATGCCAGTTGGGCTTCGATGTCTGTCATAGCTGCGACAATCCACACTGTAAAATCCTCCAGTGTGTTTATAGGCGTCACATAAATTTGCGATATAATGTGAGGAAAAAAGTCACACGGATTGAAATCCTGCAAACGCGAAATCCACGCAATTGATACCGCGCGTCCAATCCACCGTCTTAGACATGGGGTAATAGATTCCTGAGGTAATATGCTTTAATTTAAATCCCATATAAAAGTTAACCAACGCTTTTAATATTTGCTTTACAGTTTTTAACCTTAAAATTATAATAACCTTTTTTTTTCAAAACAATCAATCCATCTTAATGAGGGTCTGACCTGAAATATTTTCTTCTTGCTCTCTGGTTCAAATAACCAGTGTATTTGATTCTCCATATCTCTGTATTTTCTTTTGTAACTTGTCTGTCCTTTGCATCAGAACGAAGGTCAGATACTTGCATTATTTTATATCAACCGGTTGCAGCTCAGTTGGTTAAGCAGTGTTACCCTTGTAATCACGAACCATTGATTTTTACGTTGTTCTTAATTGTGGCAGTGAACTGATCGTAAGAAAACGGTTCCCAGTAGAACAACGAAGTCAAGCATCACTGGCTGCTGTCAGTAAGCGGGTGGGTGACCACTTTGATCAGCCTACGTAGGAACCGATGGTGCGCGGTATCGGTCTTCGTTAAACTGTTCTACCGTAAAGTGCTCGACTTCTCGCACAAGTCGTCGAGATACCAAAGCAGGGGAACCATCCCCTTTGCAAAGGATCAAAATTGCGATGGCATGTCTTCGGATCATCCTCAGGGATGTTTCCCAGACCGTAGCCAATAGCCCATTAAGTAGCTCTAGTGCGACGATTATGATGTACCTGCCTACCTACCTCCTAATTGTGGTTCGTCTTGACAATATTTTACTAATGACTTCAATAGCTTTAATTATCATGTAGATAAACAAATTTATATAAGCTTGTTTGTCCCAGTTATTCGCAATACAATTGCGGTTTACTGTCTATACCAAATTTACTAAGATATGAAAATATTGAGGGGAAAGGAAGTGCAGTTTCTTGAAGGACTAAAGCAAATCCTTAAGCAAAAAAGTCTAAAAAAAATAATTTTGAATTAAAAAAATCAAATAAAAAAGAAACTTTTCTATGATTAAGCACGAAAATCTAAGAAATAAAAGATTGATTTTATCTTGTATGAAACAGGTCAATATAGATCCAATTAATTTCCAGATACTATGTTTATTTTTGTTAACTGTATTATCCACATTGAGTGACACGTCAACTATCAGTATCTGACAGTTGTCTTATGCCACTTACCAATACTAACAAGGCTATTTTAAGACAGAGAGGTGCCTCTTGTTTTCCAGTAGCGCCATCTATGGCCACGAATTTGACTTCTTCCACGCTCATGCGCACATCCCGTTTTGCAACGAGGACTCATTCACACGCCATTCATCCGTCAGCATATTGTAGTCAGCATATAATCTCAGAACAGTCAATCTCTGATCCAGTACCCAGAGAGATATTGATTTGTTATGCGAACTTAAGGAACTTAGTGACCACAACAGATTTAAGATGCACCAATCACCATTTTACACACGACCCGCGGGCTTCGAACTCACATGAGTCCACTGACCTACCAGCCAGGCAATCGACTAACGGTTTAAAATATGTAAACTAAAAGAAAATTTACATTGTTTCAATGAATTGCTTAAAATTTACCAAATTTTTTTTATTACGAATCAAATTTTTATTATCTGTTAGTGGTGCTCTTCACTGTAACACAATAAGAACGCTTCTAAGCAGCGCGCTTGGTCTGACTTTCCTTAAGAAAGTGCGTGGCTCTCAACATGTTAAAGTTTTTAAAAAAAGCAGATGAGAAGTCTGCAGTTTTTTGGATAAGAGTACTAACATCAAATGTTTATTTGATGCCGACTAATTGAAAACTACCGACTTTCGGTAGTTTATGAATAATAATAGCATCACACACTTATACACATCACCCAACCATGGCCAAGCACCTGGCCTCAATTTTAGGGATGTATTCTTTAACGGCTATGGTAGAAATGTCAAGTAATTTTTGTCTTTAGTCAGACGACGTGGACAACGCCTGAGCTAGTACCCTCTCTCCAAATTTCCACACCACAACTTATGTCCACTCCGCACGTGACTTTCTAGCCATGGCATATTTAACTTGTAATATTAACTTTAATTTGCTAAAAACACTTTGCTGCTAGATACACACCAATTTGATACACACCAATTGTTTTGTAGTCCTCCAGGTTCGAATTCACCACCCCCAGCTCTACAACAAGCGATGTGAACTATTACTGACTGCGTCCCGTCGAGCTTCAATAGTAACATCGAATATACAACAGACTTTTCATCTCTTTTCTTTTATGAGAAATTCTTGCTACACATTTCATGATATAAAATGAACACACAATGAAGTTACGCCCAATATTTTATTTCTTACTTTTCCGTATATAACCATAGAAAAGTTATTATTTCTGTCAATTTTTATAAAATTTTATTGATGAACTGTAACAGGTTATCAATAAATCTTGTAGAGTTCTAAATTAGATCTTCTTCTGTACAATTCTTTCGGACAGCTTCCAGTAAAGATCTTTCTCTCAAACCCCCTTTTCTAGCCAGGTAATTTTTGTCTATGTCTGTGATACATTAGTCAAGACAAATCTAATAAAACTTCTGTAAAAAAAAAGTAGTTTAGAAACGAGATAGCTGAATTTTCATCCGAAATTTAAGCCACCTTAATGTTATCATCAGAAACTTCTTTTATGCACTTCTGAAGTGAATGCATTTTTATAGTTAATCATCAAATAAGTAAAGCTGTTTCCTGTTTCAAATGTAAAGTAATTAATTTCAAAGGGACTAAATTATAGGTCAGACTTTAAAGAAAGAAAAAACAATCTATAACCATCGTTATGAACCCCGGAATATAGCGATTATTCCGTTGAAGTGATGCTCTTAATGGTCCCTTCCGAACTGCTATGGCTTCTATAACCACTGTAATGAACCCGGGAAATAATGATTATCACTCCGTTGTAGTGTACGCTTTTAGTGTTCCCTTCCGAACTGCTATGGTTTCTATAACCACTGTAATGAACCCGGGATATAATAATGATCACTCCGTTGTAGAGAACGTTTTTAGTGTTCCCATCCGAACTACCATGGCTTCTATAACCACTATAATGAACCCGGGATATAATAATGATCACTCCGTTGTAGAGAACGTTTTTAGTGTTCCCTTCCAAACTACTATGGCTTCTATAACCACTGTAATGAACCCGGGATATAATAATGATCACTCCGTTGTAGAGAACGTTTTTAGTGTTCCTTTCGGAACTACTGTGGCTTCTATAACCACTATAATGAACCCGGGATATAATACACTCCGTTGTAGAGAACGTTTTTAGTATTCCCTTCCGAACTACTATGGCTTCTATAACCACTATAATGAACCCGGGATATAATAATGATCACTCCGTTGTAGAGAACGTTTTTAGTGTTCCCTTCCGAACTACTGTGGCTTCTATAACCACTATAATGAACCCGGAATATAATAATGATCACTCCGTTGAAGAGAACGTTTTTAGTGTTCTCTTCCGAACTACTGTGGCTTCGATAACCACTGTAATGAACCCGGGATATAATAATGATCACTCCGTTGAAGAGAACGTTTTTAGCGTTCTCTTCCGAATTGCTATGGCTTCTATAATCACTGTAATGAACCCGGAATATAATAATGATCACACCGTTATAGAGAACGTTTTTAGTGTTCTCTTCCGAACTACTGTGTCTTCGATAACCACTGTAATGAATCCGGAATATAATGATCACTCCGTTGTAAAGATTGTTGTTGTCCCCGTTGTCGAAATTTTTTAATGGTTTATGTGCGTTTCAGTGCGATTCATGATGGTCCAACATCATTTGATGGTCCCCATCATCCAACACTTTCTATTTTGCGTTCATGGGTTTTGATATGCCAACAAACTTGCATCATTCCATGATGGAAAATGCTACTTTAATACTATAATGGTTAACCATCAAGAGAAGTTTCTCATGGATCAACAATCGATAATGATCCGTGATGGTCCATGATGGTACCAATTACACATTTTAATGATGGTTTAATGGCAATTCTTGTTAGTTCTCAGGAGTATAAAATCAAAACAATTTGTCTTTTTTTTATGTTGGATCATCATAAATCAGTTCGGATTCCTACATTGGGATGATAATGATTCATCATCGTTCCAACATTTAATTTCTAAGAAACTATGATGGTTCAACATGAACAAACCATCAAAACGATTCTTATGTTGGGCCATCATAAATCAGTCCGAATTCCTATATTGGGGTGATGGTTACTTACAAATGGTTACCATATAAAAAAATATGATTGTTCATTATGGAATTATTGATGGTTACCATCGAAATTATGTTGGTCTATCAATGGAAAACCATCAAACATTTTTACTTGGGTAGGGAACCGTCGCTTAAGCTGACTTATTACTGAGTCATTAGACGGTTTTCTATAACCTGGTCCAATTGTATTTTGTTTTCGTTTGCAGACCTTCTCCAAGGCAATCTATGTTTGTACAGTTCAAGCCACAACAGTGCAATTTTAGATCTTAAAATGTGTATTAAATGGAATGCCCATTCTGATATCACTCAATGTTGTTAATCTCTTATGGATATTTCAGGATAATGGTCCTAATGCAGAAGTCCTTCAGGAGCTCAGTGAAAATGATCTTCATGGCTTGGAAACGGAGGAAATTCTTCGACATATTTCTGATCCATCTTTTGAATTGGAAAGTATATTTGCTGTCATTAATAATAATAATGGAGAAACCAGCAATAAAAGTGAAGATCTTTCAATGCTCCAACAACAACTTGAAGAAGAATTAGGACAAAATTTCCCGACCAATGACACTCTCCTTCCTTCCAACATTATTAAAGATGAAGTCATAGTCTGTAAGTTCAACATTCTTTTTTTTATTTCNGCTTCTATAACCACTGTAATGAACCCGGGATATAATAATGATCGCTCCGCTGTAGTGAACGTTTTTAGTGTTCCCTTCCGAACTACTATGGCTTCTATAACCACTATAATGAACCCGGAATATAATAATGATCACTCCGTTGTAGTGAACGTTTTTAGTGTTCCCTTCCGAATTGCTATGGCCTCTATAATCACTGTAATGAACCCGGAATATAATAATGATCACACCGTTGTAGTGAGCGTTTTTAGTGTTCTCTTCCGAACTACTATGGCTTCTATAACCACTGTAATGAACCCGGGATATAATAATGATCGCTCCGCTGTAGTGAACGTTTTTAGTGTTCCCTTCCGAACTACTATGGCTTCTATAACCACTATAATGAACCCGGAATATAATAATGATCACACCGTTGTAGAGAACGTTTTTAGTGTTCTCTTCCGAACTACTGTGGTTGTCTCCGTTGTCAAAAATTTTTTATGGTTTATGTCCGTTTCAGTGCGATTCATGATGGTCCAACATCATTTGATGATCCCCATCATCCAACATTTTCCATTTTGCGTTCATGGGTTTTGATATGTCAACAAATTTCCACCATTCCATGGTGGAAAATGCTACTTTAATACTATAATGGTTAACCATCAAGAGAAGTTTCTCATGGATCAACAATCCATAATGATCCGTGATGGTCCATGATGGTTCCTATTACACATTTTAATGATGATTTAATGGCAATTCTTGTTAATTCTCAGGAGTATAAAATCAAAACAATTTGTCTTTTTTTTATGTTGAACCATCATAAATCAGTTCAGATTCCTACATTGGGATGATAATGATTCAATCATCGTTTCAACATTTAATTTCTAAGAAACTATGATGGTTCAACATGAACAAACCATCAAAACAATTCTTATGTTGGACCATCATAAATCAGTCCGAATTCCTATATTGGGGTGATGGTTACTTACAAATGGTTACCATATAAAAAAATATGATTGTTCATTATGGAATTATTGATGGTTACCATCGAAATTATGTTGGTCTATCAATGGAAAACCATCAAACATTTTTACTTGGGTAGGGAACCGTCGCTTAAGCTGACTTATTACTGAGTCATTAGACGGTTTTCTATAACCTGGTCCAATTGTATTTTGTTTTCGTTTGCAGACCTTCTCCAAGGCAATCTATGTTTGTACAGTTCAAGCCACAACAGTGCAATTTTAGATCTTAAAATGTGTATTAAATGGAATGCCCATTCTGATATCACTCAATGTTGTTAATCTCTTATGGATATTTCAGGATAATGGTCCTAATGCAGAAGTCCTTCAGGAGCTCAGTGAAAATGATCTTCATGGCTTGGAAACGGAAGAAATTCTTCGACATATTTCTGATCCATCTTTTGAATTGGAAAGTATATTTGCTGTCATTAATAATAATAATGGAGAAACCAGCAATAAAAGTGAAGATCTTTCAATGCTCCAACAACAACTTGAAGAAGAATTAGGGCAAAATTTCCCGACCAATGACACTCTCCTTCCTTCCAACATTATTAAAGATGAAGTCATAGTCTGTAAGTTCTTTTTTTATTTCTACAATGAAATGAAATTATTGTCATATTTGTCAATGTAAAACGATTTTCCAAAAAAATACTTTTTAAAGAAAGTAGTTGAAATTGGAATAACAATTTCATTTGAAAGGGGATCCGAGGCTTTGAATGGTTAGTGTTTGAATTAGATTTTACAATCTTGACAAAAGTTAATCAATTTAGGTAATATTCTTAACACTATTTGATTAAACATCAAAATGCAACCGTGATTATTAAAATCATGAAAATATTAATAATCATTATTAAACTATTTTTTAGCTACAAATGGACTTAGTCCACTTTCAAAAATAATAGCTCATTGATTGCAGCTCTATATTTAGTTCGATAAAGTATTTTCCATCGAAATGACGTCATCGAAAAAAGTAACTTTTATTGCCATAACACAACTTAACTTTAAAATATAACTCTTAAAACTAAATCTACGACCGAAATCAGCTATTAGCTTATTTTACTTTTATCACTATTTAATAAAAAATTAAATAAATGAAATTAATTAAACATTTTCTCTTTTTCTTCTTTAAACTAGGTATTCTATTTCCTGTTAAATATCACTCGGGGAAAACTGGAACGTGATTTTCCAATCCAGCCCCAAATAAGAACTAAAATGTAATGTATGTACAGTTTGCAAAAATAATACGCCCCTTAAATTCCTTTGTATTTTCCCATAAAACTTCCAAAGACGCAATCTTAATAATTTAAAGGGGTAACGGTAAACATACTAATTAATTTGTGCTGATTAAAACTACAAAATCAGATACAAAAGTTACTTTGCCATAATTTGACGAATCTTTCCTCAAAATATAAAGGGTAGTTGCAATCAGAAAAATATGCTCACACTTTTAAGTCAGGTGAGCGGTCGAAAGTTTGTCCCCTTAATATTAATTTCACTTTTTTCGCAATGAAGTTATTTTAGAGCGTTAAAAACATTTTGCACAAAATAATAAGCTCGCTGCTTTTGTGTCTTTCCCAATAAAATTTTTGTGAGTTTTTAAATTTTTGGTGCAAGTGTAAATAATTTATATTCGTGTTACAAAATAAGAATCAGTCAGAAAAATACTTTATTAACAAATACTAAATTAAATGTTTGGTTATTTAAGTTACCATTGAAAAGTATATACAAACTATATACTTTTAAACATAAAATCAATATAATTATAAAACTAAATGCTTTGTCAATTCAAGTGTTTATTTCCTTATTTATTTATTGCGACGCATCAGAAATTCAATTTTCAGAATAAAAGTATTATTTCAAAAACAGAAAGATTGTTTCAGAAGCAGACAATAATAAGAAATTTAATAAGGGAATTTTTATTATTATTTCATTATTATTTTAAAGAATTATTTTTTATTATTTTATTATTATTTAAAAGAATTATTTATCATTTGAATTTTTTAAATAAATTTCTTCTGAAACTTATGGTTTTTTGTATTTCGTAACAATATTTCAATCAACATATACAATCAATCCTTTTAAGTTAAATCTGTTAATGATCTTCTTAGAAACTGTTAAGCCATCCAGTTATATAAGTTTTAAATTAAATATTTTCATACCTTAATTTAGTTCTTATGATACATTTTAACTTCTATAACTAACTATAGTGTCTTTTTTTTAATTTAATGAAATGAAAAAATAATTGTTTTGCTGTTTTTTTTTTCGTTATATATAATTTAGAAGTAAAGCTCTTCTCAAAAACTCTTTAATTTAAAACATGTATAATTTTTTTAAGAAATTTGTTGAAAAAATATTTAATTGAAGAAAAATATCAATTTCTAAATTTGTAATGACTAGGAATTTTAACTAAATTTGACCAGGAATATTAACTATCTTTTTAAGAAAAAAATGGAATTATTAAAATTGAAATTTTATTCCGTTCTTAATATTTAAAATTATTTTAATTTCTCGAGAATATTACGCTAATGTATACTTTATATAAAACTAAAAATAAATTTTACTTATGAACACATATATATGAAGTAAATATTTATTTTTATATAGTTAATTTGTTTATCATTAATGCATACAAAAGAGTTAATATATAATATAATAATATAATACATAATATATATACTCTAAGGAATATTCATCATTTTTCATGAATTTATTTATCAATTTCAATTAAGAATAAACTTTTATTGAAATAAAAATAAAGTATTTTAATAAGTATAGTAATAAGTAACTTCTATTTGGCTATGATAAAGAATTATTTTGCAATTTTAAATAAGCAAAAAGCTATATTAATTAGAAAAACATTAAAGCAGCATGTATTCTCGAGTTTATTTTATCTAATCCTCACTTGATAACAGCACCAGCATTAAACTCTTGCAATTTTAGTATACTTATTAATTGCAATCGAATATTTCGATCTGATTAATTATTAAGATCTGCTTGCTAATATGCTTTGATTAAGACAGTTTTCGAAGGCTTCGTCGTAATATGAAATAATGTTTTTTGAGAATAATATGCTATTTTTATAACTGCTGTGAGTTTACAACTGTTACTCAACTTTACTTTAAAAATTACAAATTAAGTTACTGTCTACGTTTATTTTAAAAATGACGCAAAACGTCAATATGGGAAAAAGTCACAGTTTTGTGAAAATGAAGAGTGTCTGAGGCAGCATAGGTTATTGACACTGTTTTTATCCCCATAGTTATGAAGGAATTGTTTTTATAGAGGAGTCACTTTACATTTTAGTGCTGTCATCTAATGACAATTAAAAGAACTTAAAATCTCTTCACTTTTGAAATATATTAGTTATTTTTCATGCGCCGCGTACATAGTTTTAATTTTTTATTAGGAGAAGATTATGAAAAAAGAACTTTTAGATATTTATACAAATTTAAAAATGTAAAAGGATCAATATATGATGAAACCGGTAACTCTTTAATAAATTTTACGATTGAAAAAATTACTAATATATATTTTTGTATTCTTCGTAATTGAATCTTTTCCCTAAGTATTACATGAGTATTGAAGACCAAAAAATTATTTTAATGAGATTTATCATAATTTAAAATATTTTTTTTCAATAAATTTGACAGATATTACTTCCTCAGCAAAAATCAAAAAATAAACATGTTTATTTCAGCGGAATTCACATTGCAAAAAAACTAAAATCTGCATATAAAAAAAAGTTAATTAAAGAAAATCGTGTTTTTGAAGTGTTGAAGGTTCATTAAAATTTATGCATTTTTAAAAACGAAAAAAATAAATTTAAATATAATTGCATTGTTTGCTTTAAAAAAAAGTTACTATTATAAGCTAAATTGTAAAAACTCGGAATTTAAAAATATATAAATGTTGACTTTTTCTTTTTTGTTTTTGGCAAAAATTATAAATTTAAAAAAAGAATAAAAAAATACTATTTCTTACTTTGCTCTTATTCTAGCATATTTAAGGAAAATTTATTCTAAAGTGTTTTCCTTGTATATGAAAAGAGTTTAAGTTGCTTCAAATTATTCTACTCAAACAAAACTATAATGTGATTTATTTTTAAATAATTAAATATAAAAAAATTACAAACACACGAAAGTTGTGTCTGCAAACTTTAAAGATATCATAGATACTAAATACTAAAAAGCAAAAGTTTTATGAAACATTAAATGATTTTACACTTTTTCAATAAAAATATAAACTTAAAATAACAATTTAATTAAGAAACTAAATAGATTTGAGGTCTAAAAAATATAATTAAATTAATAATAAAAATTTGCATGATCATAAATTTAATAGATTTTTAATAAAAAATACAAAGAAGTTATTGTGCAGAATTATTTTTTAGTTTGAAAGAAAAAAGTTTAAAGAAATTGAAATCTTTTCACATTTCTTTTAATTTTACGCCGTCAATTAGAGGCCGTTTTAGGCTTGATGTTTTTTGTTTGTTTCATTAATTTGAAGAAAAAATTGGGTTTTTTTTAACTTACATAAGTAAAAAGAAATGTATTTATATTTATTTATTTCAAATGAATCACTATTAAGAAAGGCTGGATTGAAAATATCAAAAGAAATCAAATTAACTGATGAAACTTCAAGGTGTTTCTTATAGTCTTATTTAATCTTTTTCTCAGACAATCAAACAGATTTTGATACTTTGAACACATTTTATTCAACCTTGGTTCATTTTAAGAACGTTTTTGTTTCTTTCTCTCTTTTTCCCTCCTTATAAGCAGAATAATTGAGAAAACTAAGGGAATTCGATGTCATATTTTCAGTTAACAGAAAATAAAGTAGATGGCGCAAAAAACTAAAATTTGATGAATTTAGAAAAGATGCTTTCTCACTAAGGTATCGCCATCTAGTGACATTTTAGAATTCCTCCATTTTACTTGTGACATATATTTAAAATACGTAAAACAACGCTAAGGGGAAAAGAAAATCAAAAATTAATTGAAATAAAATGGAAAAATAATGATCTTGCCATATTTTAAATCAGTTATATTTAAAATTTAAAGCTATAAAATAAATTATTATTGATGTAGAAGGAAAATTACTCATATGATGTAATATTTATTCTTAGTGTTAGCCTGCATGTTTAGAAGAATAAAAAATATAATATAAATGTAAACAAAAAAATTGTAATTGTATTTTTAAAACAGTTACACGTTTAAAATAAAAAAATTACCACAAAAGAAACTTTTTGATTGTGTTACAGAACATGATTTCAGGAATAGTGATTTTGCCGAATAGCCTAATACCGAATATTCGGCCAAAAAAAACTTCCGAGTAGCACCATTTTTTTTTTAAATCATTAATAAATATTATGATTTATTATTAATAAGTTTAGTTATAATAGAAAAATAATAAAAACTTAGCTGTATTATTGGTATGGGTAAAAGGAAAAAACTTTTACTGAAATGTTTAAGATAATAAAGATAATTATAGATAATAAGAAATATTTAAGATTATAAGAATCTAGTAGCTACTGAAAAAAAAAACTAAACTTGAAAGGTTGAAAGAAAGAGAGATAAAAAAAATATCCTTTTAATTCTTAAGAAAAAAACTTTAGTGCTAGAAATAATATTTTCTGGTGAAAAATTATCTATAAAACATTAAAAGAGATAATATCTATCATAAACGCTTTTAAAAATACATCGCTATCATAAAAGCGCCCGTAAAAAAACAAAGATTATTGACGAAAGCAAAGCAGAAAATATAAAAATCAATCTTAATTTTTGAAAGAAAATTTCAAAGCTAAACATTTCAGTTTTCCAATTTTCGTATTTGGAAGAAAAGTGAAGAAGATTAAAGTCTAATAAAAATCATCTCAATTTGCCGCATCATAATAAAAACGTATACGTTTTTTTGAAAAAGAACGTATACGTTACGTAATACTTTTTCAAAATACGTTACGTAAACGTTTTTTGAAAAAGAAAAGCTAGATAAAAATCAAATAGAAAATCGTTCTTAATTTTAAAACGAGAGATTTAACGCTAAAAATCTCAATTTTAATTTTTCACATTGTCGTACTTGTCGGGTTGGTAACCTCGTCACATTGTGGTAGTGATGTCGGGTTGGTAACCTCGTCACACTGTGGTAGTGACACCTATAGATAAAAACAAGAAACGCTTCCGAAATAACTTCTACTTACACTTCAGACGGGGATTCCCCGTAATATGTAAACACTCAAGTGAGCGATTTAACTGGGAAAAATAAAGATTTGATTACAAAAAGTTGTTTCTTGTTATTTGCAGTTTTTAAAGAATATTATTACTTTAAATATAGTAAGCCGCTACATACTTTTAGAAAAAAGTTATCATAAAAGAATCGTTAGAAACTCTCTTTAAAAAATACTCTCATAACAAAAATGCTGATAAAAAGAAAAGTTCATAAAAAAATCAAAGGAGAAACAGAAAAATTTTTTTTCTTAGTTCTAAATTATAACTTTAACACGGAATTACAGTCACGGAAAAAAGTATTAATTAATTATAAGTATAAGTAATATATTAATAATTAATTATAAGTAAAAACAAATTATAAGTAAAAATATTTCAAATAATAATAATTATAATGTGAACCTGAAAGTTCTCATTGTAAAATAATCATTACCATAATAATTACCATTGTAAAAATTTCGCATAAAATTGAACACACTCATAACCAAACAGATGATGTTTTTTAATCTCACTTTTCTCAATAATGAACTATTATTTTTATTCTCCCACCTAAATATAAATATGCTATCCTTTGCTGTGATTCTAAATGTGTATACTAAGGGTGGTCATTACGAAAGACCCAGGAATGCTTTTAACTAGTTAATCAAAATGCTAGTTATTTTTTTCTTAGCACAGATAATATACAATACTTTAAAATTATATTTAATTTTTTTGTAAATTTAAACCAGGAACTTGCAAATATATATGTATGAAATTACTCACACTGCTAATTAAAAAAAAAAGAGTAAGAAAAATATTTTCCTACCTATCACCCATAATTTATTTTAAATAAGTATAAAATCATATAAAGTAGTTCTTAGTTATGTGGTTCTAAAAGTAATTTTTGGTGTAAAATAATTCTTCTCCTTTTGGTGGGCATGCATTAAAATACTTCGGTGAAAATAACAAAAAAAATTAATAACAAAAGTATTTAAATCAATATCTCTGCTTATTGAAGATTTCGCAGCTTAAGATTTAACAGGCGTTTAACAGACTGAAGATTAACAAGCATTTAAAGGAAAGATTTAACATACAGTTAACTTTTCTCTAACCATCATAAATTATTAATATTATTTATTTATTTTCTTTTTGTTAAAAAAAATTTTTTTTTACTAATGGAAAGATCTACTTTGGATGAAAATTCGTATACAAAATTATATACTATATTCTACAAATGATTGACAAATAAACTTATAGTTTCTAAACTTATTACTAGATGGCGACACCATAGAAAAATGATTGGCACGTCTTTCAGCTCATGGCTATTAAGTCCAGATTAACCTTCTATGCTAATTCTGAAAATGGCGCAAAACGTCAATATGAAGGAAAGAAACGATAATTTTGAGAAAATGAAAGCGTTTGTGGTCCAATTTTTTAACAATTAAAAACCTTCTCCGATGCTGCATTATCTGGGCTAATTAAATTTAGGAAATAAAATTAAAACAAGGCATTGATTTTTATAATTTTAATCTAGATGGAAAAATGTCACCAAATTAGCAATTTTTTTTAAATAAATTAATAACTTTTAAAATATTTTAAGTAATTTGTCCGTTCTAAAGCTCGGATAATTCGTTGCGACAAGATTGCATTGGTATATATAGTTTAAAATAATAGATTTGCTTCAAGTGCAAGGTGAGAAATGGATTCAAATAGTTCTCAAACGAGAAATTTTCTTCACCAGTAGCGCTATCTAGTGACAATTACAACAAATAAAACTTCATTTAAGTATAGAATAAAATAATTTAAACTTTATTTTAATGCGACTAATCCGCTGTAAACATAATTTAGGTATGGGAAGAAAAACTAAATATATTCTTTCTTTAAATTAATCGGATTTTTTCCTTCAAATTCGTTTTTGTTTCTTTTTGTATTTTTTCAGAAATTTTATATGATCAGTGATGGTGAAAAAACATTTTTTTTTTATTTCACAATGATTCGGTAGTTCTTAAAAATAAATTATTTGTGATCGAAATATGTTTTTCTATAAGCTAATGAAAACTACAACATGAAAAACAAAATGTTATATTTTATTTATATTTTAAATCTTATAAAAATTTTATAAACTAAAGAACTTAAGAAAACTTCGACTTCTAGTTCAATGAAGAAAAATCATTTTGAAATTTTCTATCTACCCACAGTTGCTTCAAATTATTTATAACCAAAAAAATAAAATAAAAAAGAACCAGAATAATTTTTTCTTTTTTGTTTATTAAAAAAACACTCGTACACAGTCATTTATAAAATATTAAAAGACATTAAATGATTATCTATGACAAAGGAAAATTACAAAAACTTTTCAATCGTTTATTTTAATTAATATTATGAGAAAATGCAATCTACGGTTAGTCTATATCGAAGAATATTGAGATAAAATATTATTTATTCATTTATCAATCATAAGTTAAGCAAGGCGCAATCTATGATTGCAATATTAATTCGAAAATTATGCTATTACGCAGCTCTTCGCTATTCATGGCGCCACAGCAATGCTATATCATTTTTTTGCACTATTGTTTACCTGAATGTTTCGTTTTAGATTAATATGGTATAATTATAGTATTATTGTTACAAACCGATAGTATTCTCTGGCATTATTTTACTAACACTAGCATTTTACATATTCAATTAACTTCATTAAAAAGGGAAATTAAAAAAGATTTTCTTAATTTTATTTCATTAATGTTCTATAGTCGGATTACGATCTAACGAACTATTCGTTGAAACGGGGTTATTTCTAATATCGGGATTCAATACGAAAAATCTGCTATTATATAATGGAACAGATTTATATAATGGAACAGATTTGTTCAGTTATGTAATAACATTTTGTGTAGATATGCAACTACACAAAAATATTCAAAACTAATATTAATACACTTATTATTCAACAGCTAAAAATACATTTTAGGTGCTACATTTTGACTGCATTAATTCATTGTAGTTGTGTGCCTTGGAATTTTTCACTTTTTCTACGAATTTTTCAATTATTTTTTTCAATTGTATTTTGTTGAAATTCGGTCTTACAAATGAATTAGTACAAATAAATTGAAAGAAGAGAAACTAAACTTTTGCTGGTTGATAAGATAAATTAAAAATACATATATAATTTCAAAATTCTAGCAACAATCATCTCATTAATCTGAAACTGTATTAGTAACAAATTTTGTTTTCTGAATACAAGAAGTTAAATTTTTCGATAAATGTAAATTTAAATTACCTTTTAGTTATATGCCAATAAATTTACTCTTATTTGCATTGTAATCTAATAAGCATACTTGTATTTATATTAATTATTTTTATTATCTGCTTAGATGATAAATTTGTAATTCTTTCAAACTGAGTCGAAATATTCCTATAATTACAGCATTGTGTTATTGTTGACCCCCAATTATTTTTTATATTTTATATTTTTATATTATTTGCATCCCTGTTATTGAGTATCCGAAAAGTTTTTCCGCATTTTTATTCAATGATGCTATTATTTTTCTCATAACCAATTTTTTTTAAAAATTAGTTTTACTGGACGAATGATCTTAAGATCTAGAAACTGAAGCACACTTATGCAATTTGCAGAGAAATGCACGACGAAATTGCAAATTGAAATATGAGCGATTCGTAAAGAAACAAAAGAACATTTTTTCTTGATTATTTTCATTCATTTATCTTAAGACATATTTCGTTAAAAAAAAAAAATTAAGCCTCGACTGTTGAAATAATTCTCCAATTCAGGGTTCATTAAATAGGGGTTTTTGCGCTGAATTGCAAAATTTGGTGCTTGGAAATTCGTTAAATATGACTGTATTTAAATATACAGCGGAACCTGTAAAAGTGACCACCTGGGTAAAGTGATCACCTGAGTAAGGTGACCATTTTATTTAAAGAGTCCTTTTTAAAGAGTCTTCATAAAGTGACCACTTCTATATAGTGACCATTTGACTTGGTCCCGAGGGTGGTCAATTTAGACAGGTTCCACTGTATTATTAAAATAAGATTTATTTTTTACTATTAAAATAAAATAATAGTTCGACGATTGGAAGTATTTTTCGTTCAAAACATACTTATAAAACTTAAATAGTACAAGAAAAGTATTTAAGTGAAAAACAAGAATTCTGGGTTTTAAAACATGGCCCTCCCAAACTTATGGTACTCCCAAAATTTGTGAATCTATTTCCGTTTTTTAATTTATTTATTCTTTACCTAGTGGTTCCCATTTTTTTCGGCTATGGAACCCTAAATGACCTTCTTTTAGCGGAACCGCGAGACATATTAATCAACGAAAGAGAGCTGTGAGGGGATAGAGTGCTCGCCCTTCCAATGAGGTGATTCGGGTTCGAATCCCGGCAATGACTGATTGATTCGAATTCTGCATCCGGCTCGTACCGACCCTTGTGCTGACGTAAAATATCCTCAGTGGTAGACGGATCATGGGTAAGAGTCCCCTTGCAGTCAGATTAACCATGGTAGGTTTTCGTGATTTTCCTCTTCATGTCACGCAAATGCTGGTTAGTTCCATCAAAAAGTGCTACGCGAAGGCAAATTTCTCCTAATACTTGATCAAGGAGTTCTCTTGTCTTCTGGATTGGGTTCAAAATTACAAGGCTACGGAGTTGAATATAGGTAGCCGCAAACTGAAAACTCGGTCGGCTGTTCAACGACGGTCATAAAATAAAATAAAATCAACGAAAGACTAAGTTATTTTAAAAATATTTAAAGATTAAAATTTGATTTATTTATTTAGAAAATATTTAATGAATGAGTGCAAGATGATTTTTTTTAATCATTTAGTCAATACTAGTCTCAAAATTAGGTTTTGTGTCAAAGAGTTGAATTTTCAGGTCTGGAGAGGCATATAATCTAATTTGATTTCACATAAACTGAAAATAATTATTTTCCTAGAAATAGCATCGTAAATAAGCGATTAGCACAGAAACATACTTCTTCGAATTTGATTATTTTTATTCGATGCGAAATACTAATGCAAGTTCGTTTCAATATTCTAAAAATATACTGTAATTAGAATTCTTTATTTTAAATTTTGTTTATCTTTCTTCACAAGCATTTTAGTTAATGTCATAAAAATGCGGGAAATATTGAGCAAATAAAGTATAATTAATCAGATATAATTAATTAATTACAGGTTTTGAAAATCATATTTGGCTAAAAAAAAAAATTCCTAATTCTCCGAATCCCCTTGCACCATCCGCGAAACGCCATTTGGAAACTGATAATCTGTATAAAAAATGAGATACTTCTGAAAAAAAGAAAGTTATGCAAATGTTTTTGTCATCTATTCTCATGAATCACTTATAGAATTATAAATACGTTAGGAGCAAATACTTTTTGCATTTTGTTTAGTAATTCAAATAAGTTCCTTTAATGTCCGCTTCCTAATAATTTCTCGTTACGCCGTTCAATGATTACGTAAGCATTTTGGACTCCCCCTTGTCCGCAAAACTAAATAAATCACAAACCTCTCCCAAACCAGCAGCCCCTCCTTGGTTTTTGTTCACACTTTTAATGTAATAATCTAGTTTTAGGGTAAAATTCTAATAAAAGATGCAACTTTGAATTAAAGTTTGTTTTATTTCTTTTTATAAAATTATGAGTGGAATATTCCTTAAAACAACTTTTGTGTGTGTGTGTGTTTTTTCTTTTCTTTTTTTTTTTTTTTTTTTTTTTGATTTTTTNGAACTGTTGACCTCTAAAGTACTTCGAAGCAATTTTATCCAATTTTTTCGTTTTCCGAATTCAACTTCCATTGCACATTCTTTGCTTTTTCATTCCACTTTTTAAGAAAATTTTGAAAATTCTGGTATTTTAATGTTTTACGTACACTTTCTCATACCCCTTCCCCCCTCTTTTCAGCAAAAATAAGCAAATCACAAATCCCCCAACCTCATTAGATGCTTGCATAATATTTAAACAGCCCCTTACAGTTATTATGCTAGGACTTTTTTTAAGTGTAAATTTTAAATTTTGGAAAGTTATATACTAATGTAATTTTTTTTCTGTGAAGAAACGTATGTAATTGTATGGTTTTTATTTATTTATTCATTTATTTATTTCTTAATTTTTTTTTTAATCTTTGGGAAATTTGTAAAAAAAAAATTAAACTTTTCGGAAATACATAATTGAACTCTCAATAGTACTACCTAATAATATTTCACGCATAAAGTATTTTCAATTTCGAAATTTTTATTCCCGCTGTTAATTTGCAAAGTTACCAGAAAATTAGACAAATTATTGCAGCTATTATTCGTGTCTATTGTTATTGTTTTTTTTTTTCCTGTATTTTTTATCGTAAGTATTTTCAAAATTATTTCAGTAATAAATCTCAAAAGTTGGACTTGCTTGTGTAGAAAAATAAATTCTAACACTTCATCAGCAACTAAGGAGTCTTCGGGGTTTTAGAAAATATTTCTAGTGAAGGCACTCCACCACTAAACAATAATAATTTCAAACAAATAGACACAAGGTCAGATAGGTGAATGCTTAAGCTATTAATTTATAATAACTTTTTTTTTTAAATTCTGCTTTAGTTCACTAATACTGATAAGAATAATTCGTATTAACCTCAAATTTTGGAGTGTCTGCAAATTAAAGTAATTTTGTAAAGTGCAACGAACACGTAAAATATATTTTAAAATATATATATTTAGTCATGTTAAATAAAAGTGAAAACTCTAAAAAAAAATACTTATTAAAAAAATGGGAGAAATAAAGTGCCTAATTATTTAATGACTAGCTCTTCAAAGAGTGAATATCCGTTCTATAGTTTTTAGGAAATGTTATTTTAAGTTCTTGCATAAAACTTTTATTTTATAAATTTTATTTGCCTTTGAATACCCAAATTTTAATTGATATCAGGAGTAAAAGATGACTGTGGTAGGTATTGTGATTTTAAAGTAATATTTTTTTTAATATTTATTTCCGAAATTTCGGCCTTCGGAAGGACTTGAAAATTAAAAAGCAACATATTTTGAAAAAAATGACACAAAAACATCCTTTTACTCTATTTTTGAGAGATGTTAGAAAAAATTAAGATTAAAAATAAATTTTCTATTAAATAATATTAATTCGGTAAGATAATATTAATTATTCTTTAACCCTTTGACGGAGATGAGATACCGGTGTTCCTTGTGTGTGTNAAGCCATAGAGAGACATGGATGCTGACCTGCACCATCTTATAGAGGGGAGTCACCCTTCAGCGCTAGTCAATTTTGAGAGGAACTTGGCCAGTTCTTCCAAATTTTTTCGAGGAAATGGGTGCTTATGTGAAATCTCTCACTTTTTAAATGCTTACTTAACTTTATTTTAAAAAATAAATGATTTTTTAAATTAAAGAAATTTTAATGAATAACTGTTTCTCTTACATCTAAATATCTGGAAATAAATGCAAACTTAAAAAAAAAATAGCTTTGGAAGTGAATCGTGTTTGAAAAATTTTACCTTTAATGCAGAAAAAGGTACCGGTGTTTCAAACTGTATTTCAAACCATAAAATATTGAAATGTTAAATACAATATTTTTCACTTATTTTGTCCAAAATAAATACGAAAATAAAAATTGAAAAAAAAAAAAGGATGAAAAGCATGTTAAATAAAAATTCAAAGGGTTAAGGTAATATCAAGGGTAATATCTGCGCCAAGGGGTTAAGGTAGCATTTAATTTCATTCAACAAGTTAATAATGTGAATCAAAATTCTGGTGCAATTAAGAAATCATCAGAAATTCCATCTTGTCTCATAAAAAATTGTACAAAATTATATATGTTTTAAGGTCCCATGTTTATCAAAGTTTAGTTATTTTTATTTTTTTATCATTGTTTTCGATGTTTTTACTGATTAAGAGACTCTGCTTTACTAAAATCCTAAAAATATTGTTACCCTCAAAAAAAAAAATTTTAAATAATATATTAAAGCTTTTGCCATTTAAAAAAAAATATTACGCTTCTATTCTTGTAATAAAGCAACTTTTTAAAAGCATTAAAAAATTCGATTTTTTTTTCAGAAAGAATAAAAAATAACCCCCAAATATAGATAAGCCCTATACTAATGTTGGATTTGTATTTGTCCTTATATTCCTTGTTTTCCAGATAATTTGTCCTGAATTTTAGCCTTTTATCCTAATAATATTTCTGTTTTTTTGTGTTCGTTCAGAACCTCCTTTTCGAATATAAATGCTGATTTTGATTTCTCTAATTACATATATGTTCCAGTTATATAGCCTTACCCGCACGATTCATTGTTTCAAAATTTTTTGAAAATTCTGTGATTTTATGAAACTCTAACAATTTTGCGTAATGATATTTTTATGATAGCAAATTCAGGGGCCATACACTTATTTGTTATTTTCAGCAAATGTAGTAACAAATGGGGGAGCTTCGTAATTTCACATTTATTGATTCATCTCCTTCATTAGATTTTAAATTTTATCAATTCTAAACAACAGTACAGATACAAAATTTTTAAATGATTAATTGAGGGAACAACAACAAAATTAATTTTGTACAAAAGTATTAAGCGTTACTGCATTTTCGCTGAACTGTACTTTAGTTTCGATGTTTTTGAAACCCTACTTTAAAATTTTATGATTATGGAAGTATTAAACTCGATAACAAATAATATTTAAATATTGGTGTGTGGAAACATTAACTAATCAATAATGTTTTTTCAAGAAAGTTTATTACGTTACTACGTTACGCTCATTACGTTTACGTTATCAAGCTTTTTTTTTTTTTTTTTTTTTAAGAAAGAAAAAACACAATATTACTCTAAACATTTTCTGCCTAGTTCCAATTACTATGAGTTATTTAGTGTTCCATAAAAAGTGTAAACTGAAAACTGTAAGAAGTTTAAAATTTGTCTTAATTATATACCCTGAAGTAGATCAAATTCATTTTATTTTAGTTTTTCATTTGACTCTTTTAAAATAAATCTCGTAGATGATCATTTTTTTCTTTCTTTCTTTGCCCATTGAGAGGCCTGACTAATGCTAAAGAGAGAGAAAACCATATTTTCTAAAAGAAATAAATTAAAATTAGCAGGGCTTAAATGAAGGGTTTTCTGTAGATGCACATGATTATTTAAACATGGCTGAAAAGACTGCTTGAAGCAAAAAATTAGCTGCGATAGCAAGAAAAAAAATAAATACTACGTTTTATTAGCTACGATTTTTTTCCCCTGCTTTCGTTTGATTTTTACTATGTTAATTAAACATTTGTTCGTAAACAATTTTCAATAAAATAAAGAATAAAAAAATATAATTTGAAAATAAAATCTTAATTAAATCAACATTTAAAGTGAATGTTTTAGAAAAATATGCATGTTTTTACGAATAAATAATATTATAAATTTATGATCTTTAAGCCTTTGACGCAGATGGAACATTGTCCCTTTTATGTATATATATATTTTTTTTTCTGACGCTCTAATTGAAAGTAAAAATATATTTCGGTATTTTTTAACTGAAAAAGAAAATCTAGCAGTTAGTAAGAAAATTCTAGTAAATTATCGTTACTACATTTGTTCTAAAATACTAATTCCAAAAAGGGAAGCGTGAATTTTTTTTTTCATTCATATGCAAAAATGTATCAATAATAGATTTTGTTAATTAAAGAAATTTTAATCATGATTTACTGNATATATATATATATTCTGACGCTCTAATTGAAAGTAAAAATATATTTCGGTATTTTTTAACTAAAAAAGAAAATCTAACAGTTAGTAAAAAAAATCTAGTAAATTATCGTTACTACATTTGTTCTAAAATACTAATTCCAAAAAGGGAAGATTGAATTTTTTTTTGTCATTCATATGCAAAAATGTATCAATAATAGATTTTGTTAATTAAAGAAATTTTAATCATGATTTACTGTTTCACTAGATCTCGTAATATTATTGTTTAGAAGCGCTGCATGTTTTTAAAATGTTAATTTTAATGCAAAAAACACAGACACTGGTGTCCTATATGAAGTACGTGATAACCAAAAATTATTAAAGTGCTAAATATAATATTTTTCTCTTATTTTGACGTAAATTAATATAAAAAACGAAAATAGTATGATAGATGTGTTTAATAAAAATTCTGTGACAAAAGGTTAACCAATATTTTATCTGTAATTTTCTCTTATCTTTTATTGACAGAAAATACAGCTAAAATATTAAAGCACTTTTTTTGCAGTTTAAGTTGATCTAAGAAGAGGACGAGCGTGATATTTAAATTGTTAATCATTGTATATAGAGCAATGATGAACCTAAGGTTCATTCAATGGATGTAATAGGAAAAAAAAAGCTCAGGTAAAAAAAAAAGCTCTAGAAAAAAATTTTATTATTCGAAAGTGTTGCGAAATTATTTTTATTCACTTTAAGATTTCGAAAAATTTGAGGAATAATCAATTGTTTTTCTTTCATTTGCACGTTAACTGTATGCAGTGCCATCTTTCAAAACATCTTTGAACTAGGAGAAAAAATTTATGCCCATTAATTTGCTGTAAGTTATTTTAGGTTTAATTTTTTCTCCCCTGTTATAAATTTTTAAAAACCGCTAGTCTAATTTATAACACCTTGTATTCATAAAATTAAGAATATTATTTTTATTATTTCAAATAAAAAATTTAGCATTTTATTTGACGCACTTTCACTGCTTTTTGGTATTCTTATTTCATAATTGATAATAAAAAATGCATCACCCAGAAAAACTTTCGTTTTTTTTTTTAATAATCGGATTTTCACAAACTTAGTGCCTATATTAATGCTTGAAAAGGGTAACCTCAAATACGCCTACTGAATAGTATTAAGTTACGGAATCGAACACAAAGCCCTATTTTCTCTGAATGAAAATACCTTTTTTTTCGACTTTTTCGAATTTCGGACAACAAAATATAAGCGCAATATGGGAAATACAGTCCGATGGCAAGAGATCAAATGAAACTTTGCACCCTATATTGTTGCCAAACATCTGGAGCTTTTAAATGAATCCCAAAAAGAATTTGCAAGCAATTTACAAAATTCGTTTATCCACAAATAATTCCATGTAAAATAATAATAGTTAATTATTCTTTCTTATCTAATTTAATAAAATATTTTTTAAAAAATTTTCAATTGCAAGAACACAAATATTTACTCGAGAAATGAAAGTTTAAGATACTTTTTTGAAGCTTTATAAATAAGAAACTATTCGACCGATTTAGTTCAAATTTTGTATTTTGCCATTTAAAATGGCATAGATAAAAATGTTGTTAAAAACTACATACCTAACAATCCAAAATTTTCAGAAATACGTGAAAAATACATTGGGATGCAGGAATTTTTAACAGTTCAAGCTTATTTTTTTTATTTTTTTATTTTTTTTTGAATGACCAAAACGTTTTAAGATAAACACTACGTTAACCCTTAGCGGTCTACTGTCTGCCTACCATATCAAAGAACAATTCTGGTATTATAATATTGAACAATATTACTGTATTAACCCTTTATAAGACCATTTTTTCTTTAGTAAAAATAGTCAACGGGTTTAAAATTGATTTATAAAAAGAAATTCATTTACTTTAATACTTTTTATTTCATAACCAGCGTTGAACAGCCAACCCGATTTTTTTGGGTTAACAACTACTAATGTTCAACTCCGTAGCTTTGTAATTTTGAACACAATCTAGAAGACAAGGGAACTCCTGGATCAAGTATTGGAAGAAATTTACCTTCGTGATTACTTTTAAACATTTTTAGTCTAATTTTCACAGTAAGCAGAGAGGATATCACTTTTTTTCTGTTTGTTTAAATAACTGTTGATGAACAGTCAACCCAATTTTGGGTTTACGACTACTAAGGTTCAAATCCATAGCCTTTTCATTTTGAACCCAATCCAAAAGACAAGGGAACTCCTGGATCAAGTATTGGAAGAAATTTGCCTTCGTCGAGGACTTTTTGAGGGAATTAACCCGCATTTGAGTTACAAGGAGAGAAAAACCACGAAAACCTGCCACGGGAAGCCTGACGGCAGGGGGCCTCTAACTCGTGATCCGTCTACCACTGAGGATATTTTACGTCAGCACTGTGGTCGGAGCAAGCCGGATGCGGAATTCGCCTCTACCAGCTATCACTGGAATTCGAACCCGGTTCACCTCATTGGAAGGCGAACGCTCTATCCCCTGAACCATCACAGCTCACCTTATTACTTAAGGTTAATTGGATTTTCAAGACTTTTTGGTGGAGCGGTGGAGGGGATTTCCAAAATTGTTCCTATTGTAAAGAACTGAATTTATTAATTCTATGATTTTAACTACAAATAAACTCGATGCTATTTTGTGAGCTCAATAGCAGTGTTGGGATCCCACGAAAACTTTTCTCCACATTCATGTAAACCTTTTGAAGTTATGAAACTCAAAAATCTCCCATCAACTTTAAAAATGAATGAAGTTGGTGGTAAAGCCTTAAAAAAGAATTTTGCACAAAAAGAAAATTCACATTTATTTAAAAAAGCCTTCAATAAAACTTTCTAGGACTTTAGGGACCGAATATTGTCTCGCTCGGATGGGGTTTATGAAATGATGACAGCTTGTTACAAGAGAGAGGGAATAATAAGAAGTGTGACACACATATTGGTAAAAACAAAACATTTAAAATCGCTGACTAATATTTTTTAATTTTTTTCCATCAAAAATGCACATCCAATATCACTATTATTGTTGTGTTTACAAACAACTGTAAAACACACAGTTTTAGAAAAAAAAACTGAAAGATGTTCTACAACATGTGTTTTGTTTATTAAATGTTAGCATACTGTTTGAATTTTCATTCTAAAATTTCGGTGAAATAGCCGGCAGTTCATCCAATTAACTGTAAATTTTACGATACGAAACATTTCTTCACTTTTACAGTTTTTAAGCCACTTATAACTGGTATGATGGCTAAGAAACCTTGGATATAAACCTACACGATGGATATGAACTTGGATATAAAACTGCACGATCTAACCATTTACAACTAGCATGGCTTCAAAATCGTAAAAAGGAAATTTAAGTGGACTTAAGAGTTGCAATAGAATTCACAGGGTTCCCACGGTCCTTAAAAGTCCTTAAAAACTGCTTAACTTTTATTTCGGAGTATAAGGGCCCTTAAAAGTACTTAATTTTGGTACAAGGTTTTCAAAAGTCCTTAATTTTTCAGCATCACAGTTGATAGGAACAATTTTTCAGTTAAATTTTTTTAAAACGAAAAGAATCACCTAGAATTTATTACCTAGAATTAGACCCTGCTCTGAGGGTAGAGCATTTTAGCGAGACAAGAAGGGATGTGTGTGAGGGGGCTACAGACAAGGAGAAGAAAGCATGTCCTTTCATTAATATATTGGTTCTTTCATTAATATATTACTAGAATGATACTTCATGAGAAGAGTAACATTCCGAAAGAAAAGATTAGAGTGTCGACAAGGGGGATATTGCACAAGGAAGACTTTAGTAGAAGACCCACACTGGCATTCAAAATTGGCAGAATTCAAGAAATTCTGTTCTACTGGTACTGCATCTGCTCATATGAACAAAGTAAAACCCTAAGAAAAGTATCAAAAAAATTTTTTGAGCTAGAATCCATAATGAAAACTATTTTCAAAAACCGTGGAAGAATTAAATAAATTTGTATAATATTTCAATATGTGATAATCAACTGTAAATTTATAAAATACTAGTAACATTTTTTAAAATTCATGATTGTACTAAAAACTAAACAGATCTGTACTAAATAGGGTTTGAAAAATTCCATCCCACGTAGATTTTACATCAAAAACCTGAGATTTATTGGGTTTTTGATGAAAACCTCAAGTTTTTTAAAAAATACTTAAAGTTTTTATTCCTGAGTACTAAATAAGAATGCATGATTTGCTACTAACTGGAAAATTAAATGTTTGGTAACTATTTATAACTTGTTTCGCTGCAATATAAATTTTAAAGTTTCAGATTGTTACGCCATTATTTTTATTTCTTAAGCTTATTGCTACATAAAAATTTAAATCTACTCAATTAAAATATCTCAAACGTTTTGCTATTAATGTCTATTAGTATAAAATTCAGACTTAAGTTTTAAGAATCATTTTTCTCATTAAACATTGCAACTTAATAAGATGTCTTTTTTTATTTTATTTCTATTCAACTTTCGGTTGCTTTAAAATCAGTTCATGTTCTTCGCCAGATTGCTTAGTAATTTTATTTAAAGTTAATTCCTAATATCCTAATATGGAAAGAATTGTAAAGCTCATAAAAGTAAATATAACACATTGGCTGTTAAACAATAATTTCAAAATGGTTAAGTTACATACCGCTTTCATTATGGAAAATTTTTTAATATATTTTTACAAAACTATTAATTCACGATAAAAATAAAATATCAAATGATTCTAATAGTAGAGAATCATATTAAGAATGATAGAGGACGATAAAGAAATATTACAAGTAAATATACAAAAATGATGAAAAGATAAATAATTTATCAATATTTGTTAATTAAGAAACCTTACCAATTTTCTGGCCAAAGGAATGAGTTGATACTTTTAAAAATTCATTTTAGACCCTTTTATTTATATGTTTCACCAAGAACTAATAAAAAAACATATTGGTTTGAAATTATAAATCTTCTCAAGCATAAAAATTTATTGCAATGAAATTAACAAAATAAAATCTATATATTAAGTTAAGCCTAATGAAAAAAAAAGTGGAATGATTTAAGGTGCTTAGATATTAGTATGGTCCATTTTTACTTAAAATCGGACTTAATTTAACATGACATAGTAAAGAAAACTACTCTCATGCATAACTCTAATTCAACTTCTTAGTATTAATTCTTTCAATCTATACCCTTATAAATGAAACATTTTGTTCATAGAAAAGAAAGAATTTTTTTGTGTAACTGAATATTTACCAAAATTGGCCCACAACTAAATATGTGATGCATGTCTAGTAGCAAAATATAAAAACTTGTAATAATTTTTTCATTGTTTTTCCCACATTTCTTTATTTACTCTTTTTTTTCAATATAAAAAAAATTACAAATCTTAATTTCTGCACCTAATTTTACAATTCAATTTCAATGAAGTCATTAAAAATAGAATACAGATTAGTTTTATAGATCTCGTTAACCCTTAACAATCATAAAATATTTTTTAAAAAAAACGAACCCAGGTTTGCCAAAATTGCCTGGTCCTACTTTGGCGAGTCCTGTTAATTAACACAATTTTATCAGTACTTAAATTATAATAAAATTGTTTTTTACTATTTTTTTTATTGATTGATTTTTTTAAGAAAGTAAAATAATTAGAATGGTATATATTCCTTAATTTTTTCAAAAAAAGTTCTTAAAAGTGCTTAATTTTTATTTTGTTAAAAGAGTGAGAACCCTGGTTCAGCTTTCTGTTAAATTATGGTCATTGAAGTTAGATTGTGGCTGAGCTGTGTTTTGTCTCGTGAAACGTTTAATAAGGCTTAATTAGTTTAGCTTATGAAGCCATCTATTGCGATGGATATGGGAAATACTAGACTTTTTAGCGTTAAGCAGCTCTATGGGGCTGCTATCTGTGCGTGAATGAGGGTTTTGTGTTCCAAAAGTCCAAGATCACCAATTGAGGAATGCAGGACACAGGAAACTCCTCAGGTGTTGAAGTAAATATAGTGGTGTCAACGCTGGGATTCCAACCCCCATTGTGTTAGGCATCCTATGATGGAGAATAAAAATATGAATTTATAATCCTAATCACATAGCCTATCTTCAAGCTTTCGAAGAACGCGCGCTTGATTTTTATTGGCTGTGGGCCTAGTTAAATAAAATTCTGCTATTAGCGGAATAAAATTCTGCTTGTTTACTTTTTCTCACAGTTAGCACTTTGAATACTATCTATTTTATAACTATTTTACTGTTTGAGCCATAATGGCTCAGGGGATAAAGCGTTCGCCTTCCAATTAGGTTAACTGGGCACGAATCTCAATCTCAGCAATGTCTGGTCGATACGAATTCCGCATCTGGCTTGCACCGCCTGCATTGCGGATGTAAAATATCCTCAGTGGTAGACGGATCATGGGTGAGAGTCTCCTTGCCGTCAGGCTAACCAGTGGGAGATTAACGTAGTTTTCCTCTCCATGTGACGCAAATGCGTGTTAGTTCAATCAGAAAGTATTCCACAAAGGCTCCCAATACTTGATTCAGGAGTTCCCTTGTCTTCTGACTTCAAAATTACAAGGAGTTGAACATTGGTAGTCGTAAATCCAAGAAATTGGGTCGACTTTTCAACGACGGTTATAAAATATTTAACTGTTTTGGTTGTGCATGGTAAAATTACAAATAAATTTTTTTTTATTTAACCTTTGTTTTTCCGAAATTTTCCAACAGTACATATGTTTATGTAATATCAAGTGACATGTAAAGGCGTATAAGAAAGTGTTACACTTTGCTTCAAAATGCTATAAGGGGTCAAAAATAATGAAAGGTTGGCATCTTTTCTAAAAGACCTTTTATTTTCGATTCTTGAAACCTTCCCAATTTACGTTCCATGATGAAATAATTAATGTCAATTTTATGCCTTTTAAGAAATAATTTCAAATTTCCGCTTTATCAGTAATTTTTTTTAATTCTATGCTACACATATTTATATTTTTTATTGGAAATCACCTGTCATACTTAATTTTATTATCTTATAAAATATATTTTTTCTCGCGCGGTATTACTGAATTAATGAATTAAAGTTTATTATAAGTTATTCATAAGTTGTTTTTTTTTAATGGAAATTTAACGAATTTTGCTTTATTACTTAATGCAAAGCTTTATTGAATTAATTATATTCTTTCTTTTATTGTACTTATACAAAATTTTATTAAATGTAGCTTAAGAATTCACTCATCTAAATTAATTAGTAGGACTTAAGATTGAAAACAAATGGATTTATTGAACATTGACATAACAAAACTTGTTTTTTTATGATTGAAGAAACTTCTGATTAATATTTTTAAGCCGTGAAGTAGAAAAGTGTGAAAACCTTTTCTGTAGGATGGATATCTATATACATATTTATACACACACACAAAACTGCATTTTAACTAATCTTTTTTATATTTGGTGGAAGGTTTTTAAGATTATTTTAATTCAATTCATAAGTGACTTTCTTTTTAAGAAATGAATAATAAATATATACCTGCATTATACTGCAATTTGTAGTCGTTTTGAGCATTAACGAAAAATTTCTTTAACACGAGAAATTTTCAAATTTAATTAAATTAAATTTCATGCGCTTAAATAGACTAAGACACTTTTTATGATTTTTAGTTAAGAGTTGTTTTGTTAGTCGAAATAGTTTGATCGGATAAATCCATTTCTTTGTCTCTTACTAATACTTTTGTGCTTAAAAAAAGCACATTTTTGTAGAAAATAAGAGAAAAATAATGGCAATAACTTAATAGTGATTAAAATACGCAATTTTATTTTATTCTAATAATTAACATTAATAAACACTAATAGATAAGTATTTATTGAGGAAAATTATAAAAAAAAATGGGGGAAGGGGGTTTAGTGTTAATGTGGACAACTGGAATTCTCCTGCAATTTATCGTTCAATATTTCTCTGTAAATTTTGGCAGATCGGTAAAACTGTGTTGAATACAATCGCATAAAAAAAATTATGATCAGAAGGTGAATTTTTGATTTACTTTTTAATAGTCACTTATAATAAAATATAATATGTTATAAATAAATATGCTTATTACGTATTTAAGTAATCACTTTTGCAGTTTTTTAATTCAGCGGTTTCCAATTTTTTTTTTTTTTTAATCTATGGAAACCTGAGTGATTGACCTTCCTTTGACTGAATTCATCAATAGCATTTGTGAAACATTAGCACTTGTGGATTAATTAATAAAAGGAAACTACTATTTATTTTAAAAACTTTTAATTTGCAGAAAGAATTTTCTAAGCGAATCTAAATCTAATAATAGTCTTAAAATTAGGTTTCATATTAGTATGCGACTATTTCAAGACAGTTGAATTATTTGCAGGTCAGGAGCAGCTTCTATTTTAGCTTTGAATTCGTTATTTGATGATTATATGTTACTTGTGAATCCTAGGTTTTACCTATAATAGCTGGGATTTACCAAAATCGCATCTGACTTTTTCCCAGCCTCTGCGGTAAAGCCTAGGAATTACCAACTATTGTTAAAATTATTTTTAAAAATTATTGAAATCTCTTCTGTAGTTATTGACAAAAATTGTGCATTAGTTCAGTTTTTTTCACATGAGATAGTATATATGAAATGGCATAAATATTAGAGTATTTTTCACTTTCTTTTCATTGATTGTAAATCTTTGAAAAACTATTGTAAGACAGTTTCGTCGATATAATCTTAAATCATACCTTAATTTTAAATCATGATCACTTTTACTTTCTATATTTGAAATTTAAAATTTATTTAACCTTTTTGAGACACGCGGTATACAATATATGATACTCTTTCGATAAAGAGGGTCATTCAAAAAAATTTTTCGCCAAATCAAACACCAAACATAATAGTTAATCAGCAGTAATCGCAGTTTACTATTTTTAATAATCTGATTAACAAGGGATGTGGAGCCGTGGTGACTGAGGGAATAGAGCGCTCGATTTCCCATGATTCGAATCCCGGTGATGACTGGTTGATTCGCACTCTGCTCACACAGACCTCCAGATTCTGTTTAATTTGTAAATCAGTGGATGACATTGTTTTTATTATCTTGATATTTGAAAAATGACGTTTTGACATTTCTAAGAATCAAGGAAAAAAAGCACTAGAAAAAAATGTTCTCGTTCATTTCATCAACAATCACTTCAACGATAGACCATTCAATCGACACCATTTTATCGACAGACCATTTCATCGACTAGGTCATTTCCTCGACTGGCCATTTTCTCGACAGGTTCATTTTGTCGACAGGTCATTTTGTCGACAGGCCATTTCGTCGACAAGGTCATTTTGTCGCATGTTATTTCGTCGACGTGGCCGTTTCGTCAGCAGGTCTGTTTCGTCGACAGGGACATTTCGTCGACAGTGTCGTTTCGTTGACAGGGTTGTTTTTATCGGGGTTCGAGTAGATAAATGGAATATTTCTGTTATTTATCAATCAAAAATTCTCTGCGAAATTTGGGCTATAACTCTGCTTATAACGGGATCTTCCTTATTATCGGGATCTAGCGTTAAATAGAGGTCCAACTGTAATTCCTTTTTATTTGCAGGATTTATATTTGACACACCTTTCTTAGCAGAAAATCAAATTCAGAAATTAAACGCAAAAATAAATAGCTATTGTTCTACGAAAAAGAAAAGAAAAATCTTGCAATCGAAATTTCGACCACTCTTCAACGAATTAAAGTTCTCAAATTCTAACTAGTCCTCTGTACAGGATAGCAATACAATTTTCAAACGCTTTCAGCATAACAAAAAACGCAAGGGAAAAAATTTCACAATGAACTCCTGTCACTATTTTAAAAAAAAACACCTTTTTTTCGTTTTGGTGACAAAAAATTAACATTTATTTTTCATCTTTAGTACACTTATCAAACGTGGTTCTTAAAATCATTTTATTTTCCAAATTTAACACTAATTTTAACCTTTGAAAAGGACCCATCAGAGCTGTTCTTTAAAATATATACTCTCATTGTAATGAGAATACAATTAGATGCACACAAAAAACTCTCTTCGATAATAGATTGAACACAAAAAACAATTTTTATTTGTTAAAACGTAATTATTTGAGTTTTTTTTTAATGTTTAAATCATAAAAATTAATTAGACAGGTTTCGGAAATTTCTGAATTAGACAGGTCTCCTTTGAATTTCAGACTCATGGAGCCACTTTTCTGGTACGATCATTTCTATTCCATACCCGGGATTGGTGGAACCATTTTGAGAATTTTAATTTTTTTTTTCTTTGTTACGGATGTACTTATTTTAAAGGTAAAGACGCTTCGAATAATATTTCATTTCAATTTCAAAAAGTACATGCGGAATTGCCCTGAACTTCCCTCCCCCCTCCTCAGCAGTAAACAAAGATATGAGGAAGATAATTATAACAAAATCGCCCTAAAATAATATTTACTAATATGATTTTCAAGTTGGATTTTCATTTTTTTCACGAACATACATTTTTTCAAAATTTTACACTTGATAGTTCCGCCCCCTGCTCACTGACCCTCGTCTCATTCATCTTACTTTTTTCCCCTTAAACGTCGATATCTTAAAAAAAAAAACAAAAAAAAAGAATTACCCATGTCTTTGTCAACGAATCGACCCTGTTGACAAAATGACATGGCGACGAAATTACCTGTCGGCTAAATAACCCTATCAACGAAATTATTCTGCCGCCGAAATGACCTGTCGACGAAATGACCTGTCTGCGAAATGACTTATTGACGAAATAACCGTGTTGATTAAATGCCCTGTCGATGAAATAACCCTGTCGACGAAATGGTCTGTAGATGAGGTGTTGTCAATGAAGTGATTGTCGATGAAATGAAAGCGACCCGAAGAAAAACTCAGAAGAAACACAGGGAAAAAAGCACCGGAATATACCCCCGGAAAAAAGCAACTTATTAACTATTATAGCAATTAAGGTTCGATTCGATTCCGGCTGTTGAACCCGAATTTAATTCACTAATTATTTGAGCACAATAAGATAGGTTTTTAAAAAATTAATTGAAACACAAAGCTTGATTTTGAAATTGAATGAAAGGAGCTATTAATACTTTATATATTTTGAATGGAAGTATATAACAGTATATAACGTTTTTAAGCTTGTAGATTTTGACTAAAAATAGACTATACATTTTTTGAAAAAAAGGCTATAGCTTGGAGAGTAAAGTCGATTACAGATTTGAAATCAGCGAAACTAAAGTATCTAAGATCTGTTTTTAAAAAAAATCTTATGTAGCAGAAAACATAAAAAAGAAAGAAAAAAAGTTATCCAGTGTCATCAGGTAATTTTCCTATTATCAGTACATATCAAAATTTTTAGAGTGCAATCCATGAAATGCTTTGACTTATAAAATGTATAATGGCATAAAATTCATAAATGCAGACAATTTTTGTTAATATTATATTTATATTACTTAATATAAATTCATGATAAAATCATATTGGATATAAGTATCGATAACATATTTTTATCAACAATCTTATGTTCAATTTTTGTCAAATATCTTTATAAGTTATTCTTAAAAGTTTTAATAATGTGTAGCGTGACGCGAGACAAAGAAAGAGGTATAGAGAAGTGTTGTTAAAGGGGTAAGAGTGTCAAATATATGGGGTGGCAATGTGTCATCATTTATGGACAGTCCTTAATACAATAATCATCTATATAAGTTATTAAATTATGCTATCAGAGAACTAATCTTGTGATAAGTTAAAAAAGAAACAACTATTTAAGTATTAAACAAATAAAAAAAAATTCCTGGTAGAAAAATTATTAATTTGTTATTTCAAAATACACTTAGTGTAGTTATTGAAATTTATTAAAAAAAATAGAACTTGTTAATTATTTAAATAAAATTTTTAGTTCTATAGGGTTATAGTTTAAATAAAAACTATAGTCATCTAGGATTGAGAAAAGAAAAACTTTCGCAATTTATCTCATATATTCTTAAAGCTGCTCTAATTTGTTTGACATAAATAAAGGAATTATACATATAATGCTTAACAAGAGAGTAACTTCTACTAAGTTATATAGGATTATGAAAATACATATTCTAAAATGCAATCCCTAATTTGTTTGACATAAATAAAGGGATATGAACATAAACGCGTTTTTATTTTTAATGTTAAGTGATTAGCTGCCAATAACACTCATTTCAGTTTAGTTGTCTAACAGAAATTATATACTTTTTTTCATATCTTACCTAATAATGTGTTTAACATAAATAAATTTATATCTAAGCGTGTGTTTATTTAAATATAAGAGTGTTTCTTTTTTTTTAAATTTAAATATAAGCGTGTTTCCTTTATTTGTAATGATTAGCAACAGAGAAACACTGATATAAGTCACCTAAAGTTAAGAAAAGGGATATTAAAAAATACGAGAATTGAATCCAAATTAAAATTCAATTTTAGTTCTCGTACTAATACGAATTTCTCTAATTCGTTCTATTTTATTATAACTTTGTTTCTTTAAAATAAACGCCCACTTACTACTTCGAATTTAGTTTTTATACAAGGAATGTAATTATTTATTAAAAGATTTATTTATTGCTGGGCACTTGCATAGAGCTTTTTTAAAAGGCATTTTGTTGTTCACAAGAACCGGTTAAAACGGAAGAGGAAAAAAAAAAAGAGGAAACTTCTGTTGATTGGCTGAGAGAAGAAAACTCGCTCATTGGTTAAGGGAGGGGAAAAAATGAAATAGGTGTTTCAAGGGTAATATGGGGACGCTTTCACAAAAGAGGTCACTGTACCGCCAGAATATGACAGTATTTTCATCTGGGGTTGTTATTTTTTTCATTCGTCGCCAAAGAAGAGAAATTTTCTCCAGCATTATTCTTTCAAAAATAATTTCTTTGTCTTATGGCGCAATGACAACAAGTGGATTTAAAGTTGCCTTTTTTGACCGAATGAAAGTTCTTTTATTCATTTAATTTTGAATTGACACTTAATTTTTGGGCCGTGCATATACTAAATAAAGCAGAAATGATTTGACTTCTTTAGTTAATTTATGACCATTTTTGATTCATTAAAAAATGTGTGATTTCCCAGCAAGTTTTATTCTTGAAAATAAAGTAAAAAGAAGTTTATTATATAGGAATTATTCTAAAGTGTTTTCCTCGAATGCTTGAATTGTTGAACCACATTTAATAGTAAAAACTTTTTATTTACTTGACTGGGCAAGTTTTTATAAGCATATTTCTTTTTTCTTGAATTGAATTTTTGTTTTTAAAACCATTTTTTTTTCGAAATATAAAAAGAATCTATTTAATGAAAAATATTTTGAAATCCTCTCCTTTTAGAATTAATAAACTAAAACAATGATTTGAAGACTTATGGATGAAAGAAAAGTACGATTTTGCGATGTATGATCATAAAATTGCAATGGTTCAAGAAAAAAAATTAATAAATGATGCTTTTATTCAAAGATTAATTACACGCTTAAGAATAAGTTTTCAGATAAGTTATAAGAATAATCTTTTTACACTTCTCTAGCCTATACCTATTTTCAAGATTACCTTTTTGATAATATTTTAGAAAAATTTGAATTAAAATTTTTTTTATGACAACGATTATTGTTTTTTATTCAAAACAAATAAAACATAATTCCAACTTCGTGCGATTTTCTTATGCGTAACATTAATAAAATATTAATTATAAGATTCTCATTTACATTACCAGATAATGTTTTAAAATACCTGGTCAGTCGACTATGTTTATAATAACTGGGGAAAATCATACTTTTTATTTCTTTAAGTTTATGACTGAATGAAATTTCTCAACATAAGTCTTATAATTTTATTGTGTGATTACATGTTTAAATACACATGTCAATTCTAATAAGTTTAATTTAAACTTATAACTAAACGTGTCTCAATACGTGTGTTTTGTAATTCTTATAAGTTTAATCTGTATATGAACGACACAAACCTAATTTATACTTTTTAATTGTGCATGGGAGTCGGGAGCAGTGGGAGTTGAAAATTCCAACTTCAGAAAGTCATATTTCAATATTTATTATCCCTCAATATTTCAGACAAATAAAGAAAAATTTCGTTAAGTATTATGGATTTAAATTTCTTAAAGTTAAAAACAAGAAAGAGATAAAAAAAATAATTTGCTGGTATTAAGCACTTTTAAGAATGTTTTTTCTGTAATTTAATTTCATTCCACTCAAAAATTGGGTTTTTACGATACCCATGTAATTGTGTAAAGTTAAATTTTCATAAATCTACATAGTTTCCTTCATTGATTCCTAAATATACCTAATTTATGAGAATTAAATCTGTTTAAACTAATCCAACAAAAAATGTCGCCAAAAAGAGTGATTTCTACTCTATTTGGCGGGCCCTTCAAAAAGCGAAATGACTGTCCCTGACCCTGGTTTTGGTGATACATCCGTTGCTATGGTTACTCTTCATGGCCAACAGAAGATTACGTATTACCGTTTGTTGACCTGATGATCGATTTTTCGGTTCTACCCCCCTTTCTACCGGATTCACTTGCAAAACAGAGTTCAAAAGGGAAAGTGTACGAATACTTCCTTTCTGGCGTTGTTTCATTTTTGTTCCGGCTTCCTTCTTTTTAAAACACGCTTTCCATTTCATTACAATATTTCAAAAAACATGCGTGTATCTAAAAATGTATTTTGTCACAATATATCTGAACAGCTTATTTGAATATAAATAACTTATACTTTAATTAATGCTAGAGTTAACTAGTATGTTTTATAGTAAGATAAAAATACAGAGAAAACACAGAAAGGAAAAGCAGTGTATAAGTAAAAGAAAATTCTTAAAAAAATAATTAAATTTTTTTTTAAACTTTATGAAAAATGTATTTTTAAATAATTAGAAAAAAAATAATATTTTACTAATTTTTCTTTTATAAAATATCGAAACTTTTTTTATTTATTTCCGTCTTCTTTGTATTTTTATCGTATATATTTATACGTATAATAAATGGGTTCCATCCGCAGTTAATAAAACTTATTAATTCTTAAATTTCTTTGTGAATTTCTCTTTTCTTTATTTTTTTTCTTCTTGTCTCTTTATTGTTTTTTCATTTATATAAATAGCTGAAAATACAGAGAAAACAAAGTAAAAACTATAATTTTAAGGAAAAGAAAAGAAATTAGTAATAATTCATAATTTTAAAATACATATATATTAAAATTTTGAATAACATTTTATTTATTAATAATCTCTTTTCTTCTCCTTAAAATTATATTTTTTTTCCTTGTTTTCTCTGTATTTTTAACTATTCTATATTTTTAACTATTTTTATATATAACCTGTTAGCAGAATTTGCGGACTGAATCTGAAACACTACCTTCATAAATTAAAATTTGTCAACCTCATCAGCGCAGTCAGGCAGGCAGAGGGTTATTGTAGTTAAAATTCATATTAATCTAACATACATGAAGCAAAATTTGCAAATCCCAGGTCCTTAAAATGTTTGCATAAAAATTTAGTGCTGTTTAAATTTAAGTTGAATTAATATTATTAATTATACTAAGGCTTGTAATCAAGCAAGAGAAGAAAATTTTTACTTTTTATTCATTCAGCTTCTTAATTTTTATTCGAAACAAGTTTAGAGCAGTTTTAATAATGAGTCTCAGCAATTTCCCCTCTCATTTATTTCTTTGCTTTAAAAAAAAAAAAAACTTAAAGGAAAAAAATCTGCATATAATGTTACAGACTATAATATTATGAAGCTCCCCCTCCCCCTCCCTGCTGTACAAGAGGGTTACTGGGTGTATATATTACATCAAAATATTAATTACAACTTGAAATTATTAGAACTTAATTAGTTTATTATGATAATTAATAAAAATATTAAAATTATTAGCATTTAACTCTGCTTCTTCACACTTTTAATTTATCAGAAATAATTCGGCAGAAATTGAAAAAATAAAACCGAAACTAATTTGACTAAACTAAAGGGAAACCAAAAAAATTGTTTTGCCAGAATTTCATTCTCTTTATATACACGGTATTTAAAATGTCTCTGAAAATGAGTAACTAATATTTTTCTGATACAACAAATAATAATAATTAATAAGTAATAAATAATATTTTTATTAATCAGCATAAGTAGAACATTGCTTATTGATAACAAATAAAAATCGAAAAAGTTTATATGGTTTAATGAATTATTATAGTACTTTTAATTTAAAATGATATTTTAATTATTAGAAGTCGATTTTTAGCAATTTTAATTAGATAATTGACTAATAAATTTTGTCAAGAATTGTTTTTAAGAACTTTTCAATATTTGAACAATAAAACGCATGTTTCATTTAAAATCTTTTATATTAAATCGAGCTCAAAAGAATGAAAAAAAGTGAGTTTTAATGTCTCCGTTTCTTTTCTACCTGTGCTTGATAAATAAAATTATATCAGCTAATTGTAGCATCACTTTCAAACAGCCTTTCATTTCTCCGGGTATGTACGAGAGTCAAATTCTGGTAAAACATTTTTATTTAATTCCGGTTTAATTTTTCAATTCTTAATTTTTGCCGAATTATCATTTCTGATCAGTTAAAAGTGAGAGGAAGCAGGCTGCGATACAAATAATTTCTATATTTTAGATTATAACAATTTAATATTTATAATGTAATTTCAATTATTTTATTCTATAATTAATTATTATCTAATAATTTTAAACAAAAATATCAATCATAGCCACTTTTAAAGCATAAATAAAATTCGTTCTACATTTAAAATGGTGAGCGTTCTCTTTATTTGTCTTCTAATAACAAAATATATTAGTTAATTATAGTTATTATAGTTATAAGTTAATGAAAGCATTCGAAAAATTATTTATATTTAAATGGTCTTTAAATACCCATCTTAAGTGGAAAATCTGACAAAATACATATTTTTAAGACAAAGTGTTCTGTTACATGTGACAGAAACTAGATAAGGTGAATATCACACAAATGATGGTGCAAAACAATCAAACTATTATGCTATAGTATAGTTGTTTTGTGCTTAGCTTTATTTATATTATTTTGCATTTAATTTTGATTCATTTTTAAAATTTCTTACCAAATTGTTTCGCAATATATTTTAAACAACAATAGACCTCTTAAAATATTTTGAAGAGAGAGAGAAAAAAAATTCTTGATTTTTTTTTTATTATTAATTTAAGTGACACAAAAATCGTTATTATTCATCGGTTCTTTTTTTCCACCTAGTAAAATAATAATAGAATTAATTTTGTAGAATAGTAAAAACATTGTTTGCTGTATCTCTAAAACAGTGTTTCCCAAAGTGTGGTATGCGTACCCCCAGGGGTACGGGAACAGTTTAACCGGGGTACGCGTTCTCTTGCAACAAACGAAAATTTCAAAAGTTTTTACTTAAAAACAAAGCTAGCCATGAAAATTTACGATGACGTATTTTTCTATTGGCTATTTTTTGCTGAGTTAACAGTTAATAATTAGTGGTGTCAACAACCAGTTGTGATTTTTAACTTTGGTGCAATTTTTTTATAGTAAAAATAAAGATATTTTTTAAAAAAAATATATTCATTTTTTATGAGTGGTACACAGCATTACGAAAAATTTAGAAAGGGTACACAGAAGTCATAAGTTTGGGAAACACTGCTCTAAAACAACGGAACGGAAGATAAAACTCAATTTTTTCTTCCTATTATTCGTTTTAGCTTTTTTCTCCGTAATCTAATTTCATATATATTCCTCCCATTATTCTTTCAAGCTTTTTACTTCGTGATTTAATTTTATATGTATATTCTTTCTATTATTCCTGTAAGTTTTTTTTCTCCGTGATTTAATTTCATGTTTATATTCTTTCTATTATTCCTTCAAGCTTTTCTCTCCGTGATTTAATTTCATATTTATATTCTTCATATTATTCCTTCAACCATTTTCCCCGTGATCTAACTTTATATTTAAGTGGATTCTAAAAAACTTCATGAAATTTGAAATATATATATTTGAGACATTTTACTTTAATTTGCCTTCATGAAAATAAATTGCTTTATTTTTCTGCCATAAGAAAATATAGTTTATCACAAGTAAATTTATTTCATTATTGTTTTCATAAATGTACCTAATGTTATTCTTTGAAACTAAAATTTATTTCAAATGTTTAAAATTCGAATTTTCATGAGCATTTCAAAATGTAATGTTTATCGACATCCTTACTTTTGGTTGGCTTAAATTTTTTTGTGTATGAAATTAGCATTTATTTATGTGAATATATTTAAAAAATGAAATGAAATAAATTGTTCTAAAATGTATGAATATTATATTACATAGAAGTAAAATTAAAAGGATATTTCTAAAAATTTTTAACATTTTTTAACTAACTTTCTATCATAAAATAATAGTGAAAAAATTGAATTGTAGCTAGCTCAATGAAACGTAAATTTTTTAGGCATTTATTGAAACGAAAATTTTTTAGATAACTAGAAGTTTTACCAAAAAACAAAAACAATAGTTTGGCGCATAAAAATTTACAATATTCATAAGAATATTAAGTAAACATTTGAAAGAAATGGAGACTTTTAATGAACAAGATTACTATGACCTTTTTTTATAAATACAAGAGTAAAATATATTTATTTGTGAAAATAACAATATTCTTTTTTCTTTTTTAGCTTATAATATTTTTTAATGCTCGTATGAACATTTTACTTCCTTTAAAGAAACAAAAGACACATAAAAATTGAATTTTCGAGAAATTGTTTTTGCCTAAAAGGTAAAGAAAATTTGGGTTTGCCATTTTTACTTACATTTGTGTGAACAAAATAGCTTTATCGATATTCGCGCAAAATTTCGATTTTTTTTTCTAATGCTATAATTTTTTTTTATACTTTCTCTACGCATTTCATTTTTTTTATTAATTTTCTTGAAGTATAAGCTTAGATAATGATGTAGTTGGACATAAGCTTAAGTTAGACATAAAGTTAGACACTAGCTTTCAAGATTGCTGAGGTTGTAATGTTGAAATAATCATTACAAAACCTCTTGTTCTAGTTTGAGTGTATTCAAACGTATTTTTTCTGCGAAAAAAATGATCAAAATTGATTTATTTAATTATTTTTCAAACTCTATTAAAATTAGGGCAATAACTGTTGGTTTTTTTTCATTGTTGCTTCTATAAATAAATCATGTCATTATAATCAATTCTATTCCAATTTCAAATCATTTCTATTAATAAACCATGTGTAGGATTCATTAATAGAAATTCCTATAAATGGTCATATTCAAAATTAATCTAAATTATTTATAAAATTTACAAAGTAATTTCACTTTAGTTTAGTAAAAATTTTAAATTTTCACTTTAAAAATCCTGATTCCCCAAAAAAACTTTTAAAAAAAATTCTGATTTTTATTTATTTCTCTTTTAACTATTGTATTTCTCATCGCAGCTTATTTTTAAACAAATGTGTAGGATTTATTAAAAGAAATTCCCATCTGTGGACAGATGGTTAAAAGTTAAGCTAAACAATTTATACAAGATACAAATTAATTTTTTATCAATTCAAACAAAAACAAAAAAAGTTCTAGAGTTTTCATTTCAAAGGTCCCCGAAAAATCTTAAAAATTGATGAAATTTTATTTATTCCTCTTTAAATTATTTTGTTCCATGAAACTAGGAAGAAAAATAACATGTATGTTTTGATTTAAAGTAAAATTTGGCGAGGATAGGAAGAAAGGGTGCCCCACTCTCTTTTCGAATAATAGCAGGGAGGCCGTTACTTCCTTCCATGAAGGGGTGAATGCTATGGGATATTGAACTAGGCCGCCAATGTCAAAGTTGAAGGGCGACAGGTGAACCCGCCAATAGAAGTTAAAAATTATTTTCCTTCTCTTCTTTAAAATTGTTCTAATCCAGTGGGAAGTGTTTAAGTTAAATTCTTTTCTTTTTCAATAAGATTTTTATACATATTAAGAAAGATTTGCCTTAAACCAATCTATATATATATATGTTACGGCCAATGTAATTAATCGGTTATTATTAATAATAAACAAATAAGTCGGTTAAAGTGAATAATTTATCACATTTACCGGTTTTTATTAATAATTACCAAACTATTTGGATCATTGTAATAATTTTCAACACATTTGTTATTGATATTATTAATGATAGCCAGATTTATTACTTTAACAGTAACATATACAGAACACATTTTACTAAAGTAAGTACATTGAAATAAATCCATGAGCTGTTTCGAATTTTATACAACTTAACAATTTATTGAATCCGTATTTGTAGAAAAATTTTAAAATTAATCAATTCATTGCAAAAATCATTATTCATCAATAGACGAGCACACACATGTGTGCGTGTTGTATATATATACAGTGGTGGCCAAAAGTGTGGACACTTTTTGAAAGTTTCATGTTTTTCAACTTTGTGTGCTTGTAGAATATATTAATTTTCACTTAAATACAAACGTTTATATATCAAATTGAAGGTAATTTAATGTAGAATTTAATAATAAATACAGTATTACAATATCTGTATTACAAAAAAAGTTATGCAATTAATAGTAAGATCTATCTTAG